>NC_053024.1:625552362-625592733 GCF_003073215.2 Triticum urartu
GCAAATTTCTTCTCATGAATAATAGTGGGAGCAAACTCAACAAAATAACTATCATGTGTTTGAAAATTAAGATCAAGATGACAAGTTTCATGGTTATCATTATTATTTAAAGTATATGTGTCATCACAATAATCATCATAGATAGGAGGCATGCTTTCATCATAGTAAATTTGCTCATCAAAGCTTGGGGGACAAAAAATATCATCTTCATCAAACATAGCTTCCCCAAGCTTGTGGCTTTGCATATCATTAGCATCATGGATATTCAAAGAATTCATACTAACAACATTTCAATCATGCTCATCATTCAAATATTTAGTGCCAAACATTTTATAGATTTCTTCTTCTAGCACTTGAGCACAATTATCCTTTCCATCATACTCGCGAAAGATATTAAAAAGCTGAAGCGTATGAGACAAACTCAATTCCATTTTTATAGTTTTCTTTTATAAACTAAACTAGTGATAAAACAAGAAAATAAAAGACTCGATTGCAAGATCTAAAGATATACCTTCAAGCACTCACCTCCCCGGCAACGGCGCCAGAAAAGAGCTTGATGTCAACTACAAAACCTTCTTCTTGTAGACGTTGTTGGGCCTCCAAGTGCAGAGGTTTGTAGGACAGTAGCAAATTTCCCTCAAGTGGATGACCTAAGGTTTATCAATCCGTAGGAGGCATAGGATGAAGATGGTCTCTCTAAAGCAACCCTGCAACCAAATAACAAAGAGGCTCTTGTGTCCCCAACACACCCAATACAATGGTAAATTGTATAGGTGCACTAGTTCGGCGAAGAGATGGTGATACAAGTGGTATATGGATGGTAGATATGGGTATTTGTAATCTGAAATTATAAAAACAGCAAGGTAACTAATGATAAAAGTGAGCGTAAACGGTATTGCAATGCGTTGAAACAATTCCTAGGGTTCATACTTTCACTAGTGCAAGTCCTCTCAACAATAATAACATAATTGGATCACATAACTATCCCTCAACATTCAACAAAGATTCACTCCAAAGTCACTAATAGCGGAGAACGAACGAAGAGATTATGGTAGGGTACGAAACCACCTCAAAGTTATTCTTTCCAATCAATCCGTTGGGCTATTCCTCTAAGTGTCACAAACAGCCCTAGAGTTCGTACCAGAATAACACCTTAAGACACAAATCAATCAAAACCCTAATGTCACCTAGATACTCCAATGTCACCTCAAGTATCCGTGGGCATGATTATACAATATGCATCACACAATCTCAGATTCATCTATTCAACCAACACAAAGGACCTCAAAGAGTGCCCCAAAGTTCTACCGGAGAATCACGGCGAAAATGTGTGCCAACCCCTATGCATAGGTTCATGGGCGGAACCCGCAAGTTGATCACCAAAACATACATCAAGTGAATCACGTGGTATCCCATTGTCATCACAGATACGCACGGCAAGACATACATCAAGTGTTCTCAAATCTTTAAAGACTCAATCCGATAAGATTACTTCAAAGGGGAAACTCAATTCATTACAAGAGAGTAGAGGGGGAGGAGAAACATAAGATCCAACTATAATAGCAAAGCTCGCGATACATCAAGATCGAGCCAAATCAAGAACACGAGAGAGAGAGAGAGATCAAACACATAGCTACTGGTACATACCCTCAGCCCCGAGGGAGAACTACTCCCTCCTCGTCATGGAGAGCATAGGGATGATGAAGATGGCAACCGGAGAGGAATTCCCCCTCCGGCAGGGTGCCGGAACGGGTCTAGATTGGCTTTCGGTGGCTACAGAGGCTTCTGGCGGCGGAACTCCCGATCTAATCTCTGTTCTGGAAGTTTTAGGTTACGTAGGTATATATGGGTGAAAGAGGTACGTCGGTGGACCGAAGGGGGGCCACGAGGCAGGGGGGCGCGCCCCCTACCCTCGTGAGCTGCTCCTTCATCTTCTGACGTAGGGTCCAAGTCTATCCGGTAGGTTTCCTTCCAAAAATAACTTCTCCAGTTGATTTCGTTCCGTTTCGACTCCGTTTGATATTCCTTTTCTTCGAAACACTGAAATAGGCATAAAACAGCAAATCTGGGCTGGGCCTCCGGTTAATAGGTTAGTCCCAAAAATAATATAAAAGTGGAAAATAAAGCCCAATATTGCCCAAAACAGTAGATAATATAGCATGGAGCAATCAAAAATTATAGATACGTTGGAGACGTATCAGACCCTGGTGGTAAGCTGTTACACCCTACTGCCAACCTGTTTGGCGGTAGGGGTGTTTCCTACTTGCAAGGACCCTGGCGGTATGCTGTTATACCCTACCGCCATGGACCCTGGCGGTAGCAAAATGGCCAGATCCCAATTTTTTTACAAACAAGGGTCAAATCTTGAGTAACTTTCAGAAAAGGGTCAAAACATGAAATTTTGCCACCATGAGGTGCTCTGCTTTGGCGGGGTCACAATTCCAATTCCTTTGGGATGCAGAGCAGAGGCAGTACCGCAATCGTGCTGCCTGCTTAGCTTTACAACATTGTGCACCGTCGGTCAGTCAGTAGTGAATCCAGTGATTCCTCAAGATTGATTGCATCACCGAATCTGACTAGATGCTAGCTATGCTCCTCATCTACCTCCCAGAGTACAATCCGCACCAGAGTGGTACGGTAATCCTGTTTTGGAGGTCATGTTAATAGACCATGACGAACCTACGAACTATGAAGAAGCAATGATGAGCCTAGATTCCGCGAAATGGCTTGAGGCCATGAAATCTGAGATGGGATCCATGTATGAGAACAAAGTGTGGACTTTGGTTGACTTGCCCGATGATCGGCAAGTAATAGAGAATAAATGGATCTTCAAGAAGAAGACTGACGCTGACAGTAATGTTACTGTCTACAAAGCTCGACTTGTTGCAAAAGGTTTTCGACAAGTTCAAGGAGTTGACTACGATGAGACCTTCTCACCTGTAGCGATGCTTAAGTCTGTCCGAATCATGCTAACAACTGCCGCATTTATGATTATGAAATTTGGCAAATGGATGTCAAAACTGCATTCCTTAATGGATTTCTTAAAGGAGAGTTGTATATGATGCAAACAAAAGGTTTTGTCGATCCTAAAGGTGCTAACAAAGTGTGCAAGCTCCAGCGATCCACTTATGGACTGGTGCAATCCTATCGGAGTTGGAATATACGCTTTGATAGTGTGATCAAAGCATATGGTTTTATGCAGACTTTTGGAGAAGCCTGTATTTACAAGAAAGTGAGTGGGAGCTCTGTAGAATTTCTAATATTATATGTGGATGACATATTGTTGATTGGAAATAATACAGAATTTCTGGATAGCATAGAAGGATACTTGAATAAGAATTTTTCAATGAAAGACCTCGGTGAAGCTGCTTATATGTTGGGCATCGAGATCTATAGAGATAGATCAAGACACTTAATAGGACTTTTACAAAGCACATACCTTGATAAAGTTTTGAAGAAGTTCAAATGGATCAGTCAAAGAAATGGTTCTTGCCTGTGTTACAAGGTGTGAAGTTGAGTCAGACTCAATGCTTGACCACTGTAGAAGATAGAGAGAAAATGAAGGTCATTCCTATGCCTCAGCCATAGGTTCTGTCATGTATGCAATGCTGTGTATCAGACCTGATGTGTGCCTTGCTATAAGTTTAGCAGGAAGGTACCAAAGTAATCCAGGAGTGGATCACTAGACAGCGGTCAAGAACATCCTGAAATACCTGAAAAGGATTAATGATATGTTTCTCGTTTATGGAGGTGACAATGAGCTTGTCGTAAATGGTTACGTCGATGCAAGCTTTGACACTGATCTGGATGACTCTAAGTCACAAACCGGATACGTATTTATATTGAATGGTGGAGCTGTAAGTTGGTGCAGTTCCAAGCAGAGCGTCGTGACAGGATCTATGTGTGAAGCGGAGTACATAGCTGCTTAGAAGCAGCAAATCAAGGAGTTTGGATGAAGGAGTTCATATCTGATGTAGGTGTAATACCTAGTGCATCGGGTCCAATGAAAATCTTTTGTGACAATACTGGACCAATTGCCTTGGCGAAGGAATCCAGATTTCACAAGAGAACCAAACACATAAAGAGACGCTTCAATTCCATCCGCGATCAAGTCAAGGAAGACATAGATATTTGCAAGATACACACGGATCTGAATGTTGCAGACCGTTGACTAAGCCTCTTCCACGAGCAAAACATGATCAGCACCAAGACTCCATGGTTGTTAGAATCACTACTATGTAATCTAGATTATTGACTCTAGTGCAAGTGGAAGACTGAAGGAAATATGCCCTAGAGGCAATAACAAAGTTGTTATTTATATTTCCTTATATCATGATAAATGTTTATTATTCATGCTAGAATTGTATTCACCGGAAACTTAGTACATGTGTGAATACATAGACAAACAGAATGTCCCTAGTATACCTCTACTTGACTAGCTCGTTAATCAAAGATGGTTAAGTTTCCTAACCATAGACATGTGTTGTCATTTGATGAACGGGATCACATCAATAGAGAATGATGTGATGGACAAGACCCATCTGTTAGCTTAGCATAATGATCGTTTATTTTTATTGTTATTGCTTTCTTCATGACTTATATATGTTCCTTTGACTATGAGATTATGCAACTCCCGAATACCGGAGGAACACCTTGTGTGCTGTGAAATGTCACAACGTAACTGGGTGATTATAAACATGCTCTACAGGTGTCTTCGATGGTGTTTGTTGAGTTGGCATAGATCGAGATTAGTATTTATCACACCGTGTATCAGAGAGGTATCTCTGGGCCCTCTTGGTAATGCATATCACAATAAGCCTTGCAAGAAATGTGACTAATGGGTTGGTTACGGGATGATGCATTATGGAATGAGTAAAGAGACTTGCCAGTAACGAGATTGAACTAGGTATGAGGATACCGACGATCGAATCTCGGGCAAGTAACATACCGATGACAAAGGGAATAACGTATGTTTTTATGCGGTTTGACCGATAAAGATCTTCGTAGAACATGTAGGAGCCAATATGAGTGTCCAGGTTCCGCTATTGGTTATTGACCGGAGATGTGTCTCGGTCATGCCTACATAGTTCTCGAACCCGTAGGGTCCGCACGCTTAACGTTCGATGACGATTTGTATTATGAGTTATGTGTTTTGGTGACCGGAGTTTGTTCGGAGTCCCAGATGAGATCACGGACATGACGAGGAGTCTCGAAATGGTCGAGAGGTAAATATTCATATATTGGAAGGTAGTATTCGGACATCGGAATGGTTCCGAGTGATTCGGGTATTTTTCTGGAGTACCGAGGGGTTAAGGGAGAGAGGGAAGCCCGCGGGGGGTGGCCTTGCGCCCCCTCCTTGGGAGTCCGAATAGGACAAGGAGGGGGGGTGGCACCCCCCCTTCCCTTTCCCTCTCCCTCTGCTTCCTATTCCCTCCGATGGAAGAAAGGAAAAGGGGGGAATCCTACTTGGACTAGGAGTCCAAGTAGGACTCCCCCCATGGCACGCCCCTCCTGGCCGCCGTCCTGTCTCCCCCCTCCTTTATATACGTGGCCAGGGGGCACCCCAAAAACACAATAGTTATTTCTTAGCCGTGTGCAGTGCCCCCCTCCACAGTTTACCACCTCAGTCATATTGTCATAGTGCTTAGGCGAAGCCCTGCGCGGATCACATTACCAAAACTGTCGCCACGTTGTCGTGCTGAAGGAACTCTCCCTCGGCCATCTACTGGATCAAGAGCTCGATGGACGTCATTGTGCTGAACGTGTGCTGAACACGGAGGTGCCGTACGTTCGGTACTTGGCTCAGTTGGATTGTGTAGCGACCAGACCTCAAACAGTCTGATCTCTGTGCTCCAGTGTCATCCCTGGATCAGTAATGCTGACACCACACAGTACTCGGAGGATTTATAACAGAGTAGCAATCACACACTTATTACATTGAGTGTCTCAAAAGAGAACTTATTACAATAAATATGGCTTAAGGCCATCTAAATACGATAACAGCGGAAGGCTTGGAAGATAAGTGAGTCCATCAACTCCAACGGCATCACTGAGTATAGAACCACGACCTAAAAACTCCTTAATCGTCGTCTGAAAAGTCTGCAACATTAACGTTGCAGCCCGAAACGGGTCAGCACATGGAATATGCTGGCAATGTAACACATAGAGAGTAATGGAATGAAACAGCTATACTATATGCATATTTGGCTGGTGGAAAGCTCTATGGTTACAGTTTTGCGTAAAGCCAAATTTTCCCTACTTCAAAGGAATAAAATTTATTTATCTATCATGGTAGTTGTTAAACATTGAGAATGGTTGACAGCATTCTCAATCCCAATTAAGCATCATCATTAAACAAAACCCAACAAAATTAATTTAGAGTAACATGTTGAGATTCACATGAAAATCCAGGTACTAGATACTCAAGATGTCCATAACCGGGGACACGGCTAATCATGATTAGTTTATTACACTCTATAGAGGTTTGCGCACTTTTCCCCACAAGACTCGATTGCCTCCGTTTGGTTTCTCGCACTACAAGGTGTTTGAGAAGACGGATGACCGAGACATAGTCTTTCAGAAGCGCTAGCACCTTACGATCGGGTAGACCGTACCACCTACATCCCCTACATCTGCTAGTCTACCATTGTAAGAGTTTGCACGACTTAGTCAACTATGCTAGAGCCCATAATAGCTTGTGGCTGCACACGGAAGTTTCTAGCATGAATAATCTCATGATCCCTTTGAGCCTGGGTGGCGGTCCAAAAGAAAACAGGCAAGTCCTGGAATACCCAGGTGCCTCAATCCACCCAAATGTGTGTTTAAGTTGCCACCTTAGATAAACCATTAATTAACCAAACTCACATCTGTCATGGATATCACTCACCCAATCCACGTCTACTAGCATAGCATGTCATAATAAGCAAACATAGAAGTAACTCCCAAAGGTTTGATAATAAACAGGTAATAGGTACTACCTCAACTACTTCCCATCCCACAATTTAATTAGATCCTAATCATGCAATGTGTGAGGATTGATCTAATGCAATAAATCTGGGTAGTAGGAAAGATATGATCAAAGTGTTACTTGCCTTGCTGATGATCCGGGAAACCTAGCGATTCGAAGTAACAAGCGGCGCACTCCGGGTATTCTATCATAGACAAACAAACAAGCATACTGAAAGTGCGTTATATCGACTAGAGGGGGGTGAATAGGCGATTTTTATGAAAGTCTTCAAAACGTGGAAGTTTCGAAGACAACCAATAGAAATAAACCTATTACCATGCAGTGGAAGGTTGACTACACTAGGCAAACCATAGTCAAGTATTCAATGGAGTGAGAGCACAATGACTAATAGCAGCAATGTAGTAAGGATCAGGTAGGAAGATGTTATGAAGCCAAACAGAACACGTAGTCACTCAGTGAAGACAAAAGATAGTGCAAACATATAATGACTTCACAAGGAGTAACAGTAAGTAAAGGGAAGGGAAGGATGAACCAGTGACTCGTTGAAGACAATGATTTGTTGGACTAGTTCCAGTTGCTGTGACAACTATACATCTGGTTAGGGCGGCTAGGTATTTAAACCTGAGGACACCCAGTCCTCATCGTATTCCCCTTGAGCTAAGGTCACACAGACCTCGCCCAATCACTCTAGTAAGTCTTCAAGGTAGACTCCCAAACCTTCACAGACTTCGTTCACCGGCGATCCACAATGTCTCTTGGATGCTCAGAACGCGACACCTAACCGGCTGGAGGATTCACAGTCCTCAAGTGTAATAAGTCTTCAGATCACACAGACAAGAAGACTTAAGTGATGCCTAATTCTCTTTGGCTCTAGGTGGTTAGGGCTTTATCCTCGCAAGGAATTCTCTCTCAAAGGCTTCGAGGTGGGTTGCTCTCAAACGACAAAAGCCGTACTCTAACTCTGAGCAGCCAACAGTTTATGGTTGTAGGGGGTGGGCTATTTATAGCCACTAGGCAACCCGACCTGATTTGTCCGAAATGACCCTGGGTCACTAAGGAACTGACACGTGTTCCAACGGTCAGATTTCAAACTCACACGGCAACTTTACTTGGGCTACAAGCAAAGCTGACTTGTCCGACTCTGGTCAAGATTCGCTCTCATAGTCTTCACTCGAAGACATAGGTTTTGGTTAAGCATCACTTCAGTCATTCTGACTGGTTCTCTTGGACCCCACTTAACAGTATGGTGGTTCCTATGACTCAACAAAGAAGAAAAAGAACTACGAAAGATCTAAGTCTTCGAGCTCCATAGGCTTCATGCGATGTCTTCTCTTGTCATAGTCTTCAATGTGAATATCTTCATATACCACCTTTGACAGCAATGTCTTCATACATTTTTAGGGGTCATCTCTGGTAGGAAAACCGAATCAATGAGGGACTTCTACCTGTGTTATCCTGCAATTCTCACAAACACATTAGTCCCTCAACTAGGTTTGTCGTCAATTCTCCAAAACCAACTAGGGGTGGCACTAGATGCACTTACAATCTCCCCCTTTTTGGTGATTGATGACAAACTAGTTGAAGTTTTCAACGGGGAATATAATATGTGAAATTGTAAAGGATAAGGAATTGTCTTCATAAGTTGCAAGGGCTCCCCCTGAAGATGTGCATATAAGTAATTTGCTTTTGGAATGCAAATGCACATGGCAGGTTGTGCTTGTGGAGATCCTCTTCAACTTATGATGACAATCCACTATGCATGTGAAGGTATGTGAAGATAATGACATGCATAATGGAAAATGGACGTCTGCAAAATGATCTAAGTGCGGAATTTATCGTCGCACATGTAGAATTTATCATCGCATCACGAGGTGGCAAATAAGTAGCAGACGACCATCGATTTTAAGTGTTACAACTCAAAGAACCAACTGTATCAAAGCAAACAAGAGTTGTAAACACGAAGCAAAAAGTATAAAGCACTCGCCCATATGGACCCGCTTGAAGACTATCAAACTTATATGCTTCTCCCCCTTTTGTCAGTAAGGACCAAAAAGGTTTGAAGACATAGAGCATCTACTCGTTCCCATGAAGAGTAGGTGAAGCAGCAGGGTCGTCGGTGGTGTTCGGCGGTGCAGAAGAACTTGGAGCAGTGTCGAAGCGTGCAGAAGGAGGTGGCGGTGAAGTAGCATCGTCGTCATCCTCGATCACTCTGGCATTCACAGTTGAAACAGAGGAAGAGAACTCAGAGTCTTCAAGAGATGGAGTTCGTCGCATCACTGCCCTTCGAGGAGGTGTGGAGTCAAACTTGAAGCGTTCAGAGAAGCC
This sequence comes from Triticum urartu, assembly GCF_003073215.2. Lineage (NCBI taxonomy): Eukaryota > Viridiplantae > Streptophyta > Magnoliopsida > Poales > Poaceae > Triticum > Triticum urartu. The sequence continues at coordinate 625,561,655 of NC_053024.1, forward strand.
ATCCTCTTGAAGATCATCTTCAGAACACATCAGCGTCAGCCCTTTCCATGTGCGACGAGAGGTTTCATGGGCAACAAAGGCATTCTTGGTGGCAAGATTGCGAATGCGATTAACATCCACCAAGAGGCTTTGCATTTGACGCTTCAGCCAGTCATGATGCCTATTGAGGGAGTCCTGGATTAGGGGGTGTTCGGGTAGCCGGACTATACCTTCAACCGGACTCCTGGACTATGAAGATACAAGATTGAAGACTTCGTCCCGTGTCCGGATGGGACTTTCCTTGGCGTGGAAGGCAAGCTTGGCGATGCGGATATTCAAGATCTCCTACCATTGTAACCGACTTTACGTAACCCTAACCCTATCCGGTGTCTATATAAACCGGAGGGTTGTAGTCTGTAGGCAATCAACTCCATACACAACAATCATACCATAGGCTAGCTTCTAGGGTTTAGCCTCCTTGATCTCGTGGTAGATCTACTCTTGTACTACCCATATCATCAATATTAATCAAGCAGGAGTAGGGTATTACCTCCATCGAGAGGGCCCGAACCTGGGTAAAACAAAGTGTTCCCTGCCTCCTATTACCATCCGGCCTAGACGCACAGTTCGGGACCCCCTACCCGAGATCCGCTGGTTTTGACACCGGCACCTATCCTGTTTCTGATGAAGAGCCACAAGAAGCTCTCGGTCATTGAGAACACGAGTGCACTTCTTGGGTCGTTGGGCAATTGTACTATCAGTGGCTTCAGTGAGAGCAGGATGCGGTGCACGTGTAGTGCCAGCCAAAGGATACACACGAGTGACTGCTTCAACTCCTTCAATGTTCTGAGAAAAACTTTGATGCTCTGCATTTTGAAGACTTAGAGGTTCCTTGGCAGGCTCAGGATAGATGGCTTCAATATACATATCCACATCAGGCAGAAAGATCCGATGATTGCGAGCAGATGGCTGATATGAGATAGCGGAGTGAAGTTTGATCAGCCGCATTACCCATGGGGCGTAGAACTTCAAGCCAAAAAGATCAGAGCCTGATGCAGCAAGTTGGTGAATGAAGAAGTCCTGTGCATTAAAGCATTTTCCATGAAGAATATAGAAGACCAAAGTCTTCATTGCACCTTCCAGCTTGGCATGTGGAGAGTGTCCTTTGATGGGCCAAAGAGTTCGCCTTATGATGTGATAAATAGTCCTTGGCAGATACTCAAGGTCTTCAACAAAGAACTCTTTGGGATATGCAGCATCTTGGGGCAATGGCTTCATCATACTGAGCATCTGAGTCATGTTAGGTTTAGGCTTCTGAAAGATGCTCTCCATAGCTTCCCTGTGAAGTTGACAGCCAGATTAGTAGAGATCGCCAGGAGTGGGTAGACCAGTGAGCTCAATGATGTCAAAAGCTTTGGCTTCGTGATGAACATTTCCTGTCATCCACTCCAGGACCCAAGTCTTCGTATCTCTGTTATACCCGCGGATGTGAAGTGTGGCATAGAATTGTAGCAGCAACTCTTCATTCCAATGCTCTTGATCGGTGACGAATGGCAGCAATCCAACCTCTTTGAAGCAATCCAGAGCTTCTTCCAGATAGGGCAGACCAGCCATTGCTTGAATGTCAAGACACTTGTGTGGGAAGATGTGACCTTGATTGTAAAGAATGCAGGAGTAATAGCTTCGCTGCGGATAGCTCCAAAACCGATCAGATGATATTCTTTCCCTTGAGTAGGGGTTCCTGGAGCTATTGAAGAAAGTGTTGTCTGCTTTGAAGCCATTGATATTGAAAGATTCAGGTGCTGATGCAGGACCTGGGAACCTGGGCAATCTTGGGATTGGCTTCTGTACCTGAGGCATGTGCTCAACATGATAGTCGAACTGAGGACCGGTAGTAGGCGCAGGAACAGAGGCAGTGGGATCAGTGGCTTCGCTGACTTCTGGTGCTTTTGTTGGTGAGGGCTCCACATTAGCTTCAGCCATGACAACGTCAGTGGCTTCATTGGTGTTGGTGGTGGCAGCCTCAAGATTTTCAACCTCCACTTGACGAGCTGGAGGGTCGGTCACAGTCACGTTCTCCTCGAGAACCGCTTCTTGGTGGGACAGGGGAGTAGCAGCTTGTGGGGCTTCTTCATCGGCTGATGCAGCCGGAATGTCTTCAGCAACTTTAGCTTCAGACGCAGAGACTGGAGGCCTTGGTCCTTTGCGAAGCCTGCGCAACGCTGGCGACGCCTGTGGAGTTGGTGTTGGCTGAGCCTCAAAGTCTTCTTCCTCTTGTGGGCGATCAGCCCATGAAGCATCCTGAGCAATTGGCGTCAGAGGACGACCAATGCTGATGAGTTCGCTGTGCGTTAGCACAGGCGATGATACCTGTTGGTGCTCGAGCTGAGGAAGGACTGCATCATCTTCAACATGGTCATGGTGACCAATGTCTTCAGCAGCGATGGGATCGGCTGCTGGAAAGTCTTCAGTGTCGTGAGCCTCTGTGAAAGCAGGCTCAGGGACAATCAGTTGACGTTCTTGTGGTTCAGCATCAGGGTGAACCATGGAGATGGGTTCAACAATCAAGGGCTCTGTGGGAGCAGCCTGTTCCTTCTTGGTCTTCCTCTTCTTCTTGGAGGGGGCAGTAGGAGAGGCTTCAGGATGTTTCCTCTTCCTGGCTTCAGCCTCAGCAGTCCTCGTCTTCTTCAGCTCTAAAGCGGTTGACCGGGCCTTTGGCTTCGAGCCAGTCATGCTAGTTGGGAAGACAATGGGATCTGCTTCCTGCCTTGGTGCGAGAGGTTCGGCCACAATGGGCTTCTTCTTCTGCTTAGCAGCCATCCTGGGATCAATGCCCGGACGCCCAAGGGCCTTGCGCTTCTCAGCTTCGTTGTAGCCTTGCACACACTTGTCATCCAGGCTCTTCATGCACTCCCGAGAACCCTGAGCTTCTGCGCGTTTCTTGAGAAAGGCTTCTTTGAGCTCGTGCAGCATAATCTTGAAGTTTTTCACCTCTTGCACGCTGAGCTTGGCCATATGCTTCTTGAACCGAGCCTTTTCATAGTCAATCTTTTGCTTCAGTTCGACGATGTGCTGAGCGAGAGCTAGCTCTGAAGCAATGGCGCCATGGAAGGCGACACTGAGGCCAATGGGTAGTTGCAGATCTTCGAAGCTGATGTTTGGTGTGTCAAACCACTCATCAATGAAGTTGTGGATGATTATCACGTCAAAGAGAGACAGATCATTGAAGATTTCTGCTTCTTCTTTGCTCTTGATGAGTTGCTCAAGAGCGTCATCTGCAACATCTTCATCACTGGACAGATCAATGGCATCGTTGCGCAGAATGGCAGCAGCTGTCAGCTCTTGGCCGGTGTGTGGCAGAGGCATCTTGACCTTCTGGGGCTTGGAGATGCGTGACAAATCTTCAGACTGTACACTGTCTTCAGGAGGTGCAGTTGCCAATGGCTTCGCTCGTGAGATTTTTGGTGCAGAGGCAGGCTTGGAAGCTTTTGGCTGCTTCAGTTTCTTTGGCTTCGGCGCTGCAGGTGCTTCATCTGAGTCAATCATCTGGAGGCTCATTTACGACAGTCCCTTGAACCACTATGTGGGTGATGAGACCTTTAAGGTTGTAGAAGGGCCCAAGAAGATTGGGTTCAGCTTCGCGAGTTCCATCGGCATGGGGAGCAGAGGGACCAGGGTTGAAATCTAATCCCAAAGACTTCTTGTTCTGCTTCGCTGAGTTCTGGGCAAACTGGAAGTTGCGCTTAAACAGATTGTCGTCACGACACCATAGCAGTGACGATGGGTCAGCATCCGCAGGCTGTGGTCCACGGACCATGCAGGGATAGAAGCCTTGTTCAATGGCTTCATCTCTGGTCCTGGGTTGAAGATTTTTGTAGAGGATGTCTCCCCATGATCGCTTGATGGCATTCTTTTCAGCATATTCCTTTGTCACAAATCTGTACTTGAACCACTGTTCTGCCCAATAGCGTTGAATCCATTGGATTCGTGTCTTGCACTGATTGTAATCCTCTTCAGGATCTGTCTTGTACAGCTCTGAGAGGTCATCGGGTAGATCTCTTGATGTTTCTCCTCGACACTTTCTGCCACCCTTCCTTGATGATTTCTCTGAAGCCATGAGCTTTAAACTGAAAGGCTTCAATAAAGGCTTTCGCTTGCTGGACAGACAGGAACTGGCTTCGGGAGAATTTATGTGATACTGTAAGAATTCTGCAAATGAATGCAGACTATGAGAACCAAGGGATTCTCCCACGGACATGTACCTATGACAGCATTAAGGCGCGAGGGAAGGGGAAGAGGTCATATGCATTCTCAGAAGATTTTGAAGAAAAATCAGTTTAGAAGACATTGACCTCATCGTGCGAAGACATTCACTCATAGATAAGGAGTTGGTTCCAGATTTGTACGAATCCACGGATCAGTACAAGTGAGGAATCTAACTACTTTGTGAAGCATAAGTGAATATACTAGGCATGTTATGAGATGCAGTATGAAAGAGATCCAACTTGTGTGAATAGAAACTGCTTGTGGTAGAAAGTGATAAAGCTATAGGATCAAAGAGGCTGTAAAAAGGAAGTATTATTTACCACACAAAGAACTGCTAGACGGAGTGGAAGAGGAGGCCGAGCAGTTCGATCGTCCATGCCCTAACTTGGCGACGGAGGACACCTACCGCGACGGCGGAGAAGACGATGTCCGCGGTCGGCGTGAAGACGGCGTCGGAGAGGTTGCGGCAGTGAAGCGCTTCGTCGCCGGTGTCGTCGAGGGCTAGCGGTGGCGCTAGGGTTCGTGCGAGAGTGGAAGAAGAGATAATGACTGCTGTGAGGTGTGTATTTATAGGTGCAGGGGCGGCACTGCGTTATTACACAGGTGCCCCTAGCGATTCACATCTGAGGAACACGTGGCCATCATGCAGCATATCGGAGGTTGTTCCACGTCCCACGCATGCCTGGATTGTCGGGTGGTCGTTCCCACTTCTCCGGGTTTCAGGTGAAGGAATGAGCATTGAAAACGGAATTAATGTTTGTCTTTGTATCTTCTGCTGACAAGGACGCAGAGAAGACATTCGACAGTTTCAATAGAATGCATATGATTTGGAGAGATAGAGTTTGAGATAGAAAGCATAGAGAGGTTAGGGTCCGATCACATTCACTTAGTTCAAAAGATTCAACAAGAAGGCATAGCTATAAGTGAATGCTGTAGAGGACAGAACACTAGTATATATATATATAATCAACATAGTGAAGATAATCATGAAGACATGTTGAGATTGAAGCCAAACCAAATGTGAAGACATAGCAAATGTAACGCCATGAGTGAAACACTTCAAACAGAACATTTGGTGGTGGCGTTACCCACCGTATAGGAAGTATTAGACCCAGACACGGCGCACAATTATCGTGGCGCTCCGAAGTCAAATTCCACATTAATGTATTCACACTTAGAATGTATGTCTTCATTGATTGAAGATATACTTGACTTCATGTGTTGCACATCTAAGTCATCAATATGCATAAGTGTTAGGATGTGTGCCTGATCACAGGACATTTGAGGATTCCAAGATATTTAGCTCACACCGTAACTTGCAAAATCTCTTTTCATCCAAGGGCTTGGTGAAGATATCTGCCAATTGCTCTTCAGTGTTGACGTGTATGATATCAATATCTTCCTTCACAACATGATCTCTGAGAAAGTGATGACGAATTTCAATGTGTTTTGTCTTCGAGTGCTGAACTGGGTTGTTGGCAACTTGATGGCGCTTTCGTTGTCGCAGTAGAGTGGCACTTGCTTCAGATGAATGCCATAATCCTTGAGTGTTTGCTTCATCCACAGAAGCTGAGCGCAGCAAGATCCAGCTGCAATGTATTCAGATTCAGCAGTGGAGAGAGATACACAGTTCTGCTTCTTTGAGGACCAACATACAAGTGATCGTCCCAGAAAATGACATGTGCCTGATGTAGACTTGCGATCCACTTTGTCACCAGCATAATCAGCATCCGAGAATCCAACCAGATCAAACTCTAAGCCCTTTGGATACCATAATCCTAGAGTTGGGGTGTGAGCCAAATATCGAAGAATTCGCTTCACAGCTAAGTGATGTGACTCCTTTGGTGCCGCTTGAAACTGAGCACACATGCAAACACTAAGCATAATATCTGGCCTAGATGCACATAGATAAAGCAAAGAACCAATCATGGAGCGGTATACCTTTTGGTCGAACTCTTTACCATTGTCGTCAGGACCCAGATGATGCTTGGCTAGCATTGGTGTCGTGAAGCCTTTGCAGTCTTGCATACCGAACTTCTTCAGGCAATCTTTGAGATACTTCTCTTGAGATATGAAGATGCCGTTGCGTTGCTGTCGTATTTGAAGACCGAGGAAGAACTTCATCTCTCCCATCATGGACATCTGATATTGCTCTTGCATCATATATCCAAACTCTTCACTGTACTTCTGATTGGTGCAGCCGAAGATAATGTCATCCACATATATTTGGCACACAAACAGTTCACCATCATATGTCTTCGTGAAGAGAGTGGGGTCGAGGGAACCAGGTATGAAGCCTTTGCTCTTCAGGAAGTATTTGAGTGTGTCATACCAGGCCCGAGGGGCTTGTTTGAGGCCATACAGTGCCTTGTTGAGCTTGTATACCATGTCAGGATGTTTTGGATCTTCAAAGCCAGGCGGTTGTGCAACATACACTTCTTCTTCAATCCTGCCATTGAGAAAGACGCTCTTCACATCCATTTGATATAGAAGTATGTTATGATGATTTGCATAGGCCAGTAGTATGCGTATGGCTTCAAGTCTAGCCACAGGAGCAAATGTTTCATCGAAGTCAATGCCTTCCACTTGAGTATATCCTTGAGCAACGAGAAGAACTTTGTTTCTGACAACTTGACCATGCTCATCTTGCTTGTTGCAGTATATCCATTTGGTGCCTATTATGTTGTGCTTCCGAGGATCAGGACGCTTAACCAGTTCCCATACATTAATCAGCTCAAACTGTTGAAGCTCTTCTTGCATAGCTTGAATCCATTCAGGTTCCATGAAGGCTTCTTCAACTTTCTTGGGTTCTGTTATTGAGACGAATGCGAAGTGCCCACAGAAATTTGCTAGCTGAGTTGCCCTTGAACGAGTGAGCGGACCGGGTGCATTGATGCCATCAATTATTCTCTCAATCTGCACTTCATTGGCAACACGAGGATGTACAGGGCGAAGGTTTTTCTCTTGCTGATCATTGTCATTGTTAGTGGGATTTTCTTCAGGCTGAGCATTGTCTTCAGGTTGATCAGGTGCGGAGATGATAAGTTCCTATTCAGATTGAGCTTCAGAGGGTATGATTTCTCCGGTTCCCATAAGCTTGATTGATTCGTTGGATTGAACTTCATCTAGCACATTTGGGAGGTGCTCTCTTTGTGAACCGTTAGTCTCATCAAACCGCACATCCACTGTTTCAACCACTTTATAATGGAAGAGATTGAAGACTCTGTAGGAGTGTGAATCCTTTCCATATCCAAGCATAAAACCCTCATGTGCTTTTGGTGCAAATTTTGAAGTGTGATGTGGATCCTTGATCCAGCACCTGGCTCCAAATACTCTGAAGTAACTGACATTTGGCTTCTTGCCAGTAAGGAGCTCATAAGATGTCTTGTTCAGAAGCTTGTGAAGATAAACACGACTGATTGTATGGCATGCAGTATCAATGGCTTCAGGCCAGAATTTTCTTGGAGTCTTGTATTCATCAAGCATCATTCGGGCCATCTCAATGAGTGTTCTGTTCTTGCGTTCGACGACGCCATTCTGCTATGGTGTGTACGGGGCTGAGAATTCATGTGTGATGCCCAAGGTATCAAGATATGTATCAAGGCTGGTGTTCTTGAATTCAGTGCCATTGTCACTTTTGATGTGCTTTATCTTGGCGCCATAGTTGTTCATTGCTCGATTGGCAAAGCGTCTGAAGACATCCTGCTCTTCAGTCTTGTAGAGGATTATGTGCACCCAAGTATATCTAGAATAATCATCAACAATGACAAAGCCATAGAGACAAGCAGTAGTAGTAAGAGTTGAGTAATGAGTGGGACCGAAAAGATCCATGTGGAGCAGTTCGAAGGGTCGAGTAGTTTTCATGATTGTCTTCGAGGGATGTTTGGCCCTCGTCATCTTTCCTGCTTCACAGGCACCGCATAAGTGATCTTTCTTGAACTTGACGCCCTCGATGCCTATGACATGCTTCTTCTTTGCAAGGGTGTGGAGGTTCCTCATGCCAGCATGCCCTAGCCTCCGATGCCAGAGCCAGCATTCTGAAGCTTTTGCTAGAAGACATACGGCAAGCTGTGGTCCTGCTAAGAAATCTACCACGTACAAATCATCTTTCCGATACCCTTCAAACACTAGAGACTTGTTAGATTCCATTAGAACAAGGCAGCGATATTTTCCAAACATTACGATCATGTTCAAATCGCAAAGCATTGAGACAGACATTAAGTTGAAGCCAAGGGATTCAACAAGCATGACTTTATCCATGTGTTGATCCTTTGAGATTGCAACTCTACCTAGACCCAATACCTTACTTTTACCAGTATCAGCAAATGTGATGTGACTCTTGTCGGATGGACGTAAGGTTGAGTCCATAAGAAGGCTTCTTTTGCCAGTCATGTGATTGGTACACCCACTATCAATAATCCATTCTGAAGACGCTGGTGTCGTACCCTACAGTGCAGTTAGGGGGATAGGCTTCACGAAGAGAATTGTGAAGCAAAAACATTGACGAACTAGTGGGTTATGAAAGCTTAGATCCAGATTAGGACTAATAGGGAGAGTAGCAAGCGATTCAGGAACGAAGTACATAGTAAGACCATTCGGGCATTTCATCTTGTGCCCTACAAGATGTTTAAGGTCCCCAGCAATAGCGTCAGACAATTTTGGTTTTCTGTTGGAGACCTTTCCCTGCAAAAGAGAGTTAAGCTTTCTTAGCCACCCACATCTTCAAGGGTGGCTTAGAAGCAATAAGTCTAAGTGCAGCATCTGAGAACTTTGGCTTTGGAGCCCTAGCAAACAGTCTTGCAGGCGGACAATAGTACTCATAAGAATAAGTAGAATAGTTCTTGGTCTTATGAACATGGCGGTTTGATGAACCGCGCCCATATTCATAGGCCTGAGTATGGTTTCCCTGCAAAACATCTGTGTTAGTGCGACTCGGGTGAGTCCTCTGTCTGTATGAAGCCTTTGGTCTGGGGTTTGTCTTCTTCACGTGTGGTGTCATGATGACATTCACAGGAAGATTCTCCAGACACTTTTTCAGAACCCAGATCTTCTTCATAGGCGGTCCATTCCTGCAGTTAGTACCAATGTACCTGGCAAACACTTCACCATTCTGATTCTTAAACAATTTATAGTTTGCATCAAAGGATTCATCAATGACAATGGGGTTTGCACAAGTGAAGCCAGATAGAGTGGATGGATCTGCTGAAGATTCCTTTGCAGCAACCCATGTGGTTTTGGGGTACTTCTTAGGTTTCCAATAAGAGCCATCAGCATTCATTTTCCTTACGAACCCAACACCCTCTTTCCTCGGGTTTCGGTTCAAGATCTGCTTTTTGAGGACATCACATAGTGTCTGATGCCCTTTAATACTTTTGTACATCCCTGTTTCAAGCAATGTCTTCAACCTAGCATTCTCATTAGCAATAGCAGTGGAATCCTCAGCAGAGGGGTTAGTTCCCACATCAACAGTTGAAGATATTGCAACAGTAGCAGCAGTAGAACATTCAGCAACAGTAGTAGCATTATCACGCTCAATGCATTTAAGACATGGTGGTTCAAATCCTTCCTGAGCGGAATTGATCTGTTTGGCGCGAAGTGACTCATTTTCCTTTTGAAGATCTTCATGAGCCGCTCTCAATTTCTCAAGATCTTGCTTCCTTTGAAGATAATCATAGGAAAGCTTTCCCTGAGTTGTTGAGAACGTTTCATGACGACTTTTAAGTTCCTCATACTTAACGTGAAGATTTTTTATGTCTTCAATTAAGGACTCAGAACGAGTCATTTCAGCGCCTAACAGATCATCGCTTTTGTCTAACAGTTTTTGAATATGTTCCATGGCTTTCTGTTGTTCAGTTGCGATTTTAGCAAGTGTTTTGTAGCTGGGTTTTGAACCACAATTAGAGTCATCGTCACTAGATGTTTGATAGTGAGTAGTGCGTGTGTTTACCTTGGCACCGCGTGCCATGAAGCAGTAGGTAGGAGCGGAGTAGTCCTTGTCATTTGCATCGGTGTCGGTGATGAAGTCATTGTCTTCAGTGTTGAAGATGGACTTGGCAACGTATGTTGTAGCCAGACTTGTGATGCTAGAATTGGACTCCTCCTCAAACTCCACCTCCACCTCTGAATCCATTTCCTTGCCAACAAACGCACGTGCCTTGCCAGATGAGCTCTTCTTGTGTGATGAAGACTTTGAGGAAGACTTGGAAGAAGACTTTGAGTATTTCTTCTTCTTCTTGTCATCAGAGTCATATTCCTTGCTCTTCTTCTTCTTTTTATTCTCATTGTCCCACTGTGGACACTCAGAGATGAAGTGGCCAGGTTTCTTGCACTTGTGACATGTTTTCTTCTTGTAGTCATGAGCAGAAGCTTCATCATTCCTTGAGCTTGATCGGGAAGACTTTCTGAAACCTTTCTTCTTGGTGAATTTTTGGAACTTCTTCACAAGCATAGCAAGTTCCCTTCCAATGTCTTCAGGATCATCAGAACTGTTGTCAGATTCTTCTTCAGATGAGGAGACAGCTTTTGCCTTAAAGGCACGAGTTCGCCCATAGTTTGGACCATAGATATCTCTTTTCTCAGAAAGCTGAAACTCATGTGTGTTGAGCCTCTCAAGTATGTCAAATGGATCGAGTGTCTTGAAATCAGGACGTTCTTGAATCATCAGGGCTAGGGTGTCAAACGAACTATCAAGTGATCTTAGTAGTGTCTTGACGACTTCATGCTTGGTGATCTCAGTGGCGCCAAGGGCTTGAAGCTCATTCGTGATGTTAGTGAGTCGATCAAATGTGAGCTGGACATTCTCATTGTCATTTCTCTTAAAGCGGTTGAAGAGGTTGCGAAGGACACTGATTCTCTGATCTCTCTGGGTTGAGACGCCTTCGTTGACTTTGGAGAGCCAGTACCAGACTAGCTCAGATGTTTCCAAAGCACTCACGCGGCCAGATTGTCCTTTGGTCAGATGACCACAGATGATATTCTTGGCAGTAGAGTCCAGTTGAATGAACTTCTTGACATCAGCAACAGTGACACCTTCTCCAGCCTTGTGAACACCGTTCTTGACGACATACCATAGGTCGACATCAATGGCTTCAAGATGCATGCGCATCTTATTCTTCCAGTAGGGATATTCAGTTTCATCGAAGACGGGGCACGCAGCAGAGACTTTAATTATCCCTGCAGTCGACATAGCTAAAACTCCAGGTGGTTAAACCGAATCACACAGAACAAGGGAGTACCTTGCTCTGATACCAATTGAAAGTGCGTTATATCGACTAGAGGGGGGTGAATAGGCGATTTTTATGAAAGTCTTCAAAACGTGGAAGTTTCGAAGACAACCAATAGAAATAAACCTATTACCATGCAGCGGAAGGTAGACTACACTAGGCAAACCATAGTCAAGTATTCAATGGAGTGAGAGCACAATGACTAATAGCAGCAATGTAGTAAGGATCAGGTAGGAAGATGTTATGAAGCCAAACAGAACACGCGGTCACTCAGTGGAGACAAAAGATAGTGCAAACATATAATAACTTCACAAGGAGTAACAGTAAGTAAAGGGAAGAGAAGGATGAAACCAGTGACTCGTTAAAGACAATGATTTGTTGGACCAGTTCCAGTTGTTGTGACAACTGTACGTCTGGTTAGGGCGGCTAGGTATTTAAACCTGAGGACACACAGTCCCGGACACCCAGTCCTGAATACGCAGCTCAAGACACTCAGTCCTCATCGTATTCCCCTTGAGCTAAGGTCACACGGACCTCGCCCAATCACTCTGGTAAGTCTTCAAGGTAGACTCCCAACCCTTCACAGACTTCGTTCACCGGCGATCCACAATGTCTCTTGGATGCTCAGAACGCGACGCCTAATCGGCTGGAGGATTCACAGTCCTCAAGTGTAATAAGTCTTCAGATCACATAGACAAGAAGACTTAAGTGATGCCTAATTCTCTTTGGCTCTGGGTGGTTAGGGCTTTATCCTTGCAAGGAAGTATCTCTCAAAGGCTTCGAGGTGGGTTGCTCTCAAACGACAAAAGCCGTACTCTAACTCTGAGCAGCCAACAGTTTATGGTTGTAGGGGGTGGGCTATTTATAGCCACTAGGCAACCCGACCTGATTTGTCCGAAATGACCCTAGGTCACTAAGGAACTGACACGTGTTCCAACAGTCAGATTTCAAACTCACACGGCAACTTTACTTGGGCTACAAGCAAAGCTGACTTGTCCGACTCTGGACAAGATTCGCTCTCATAGTCTTCACTCGAAGACATAGGTTTTGGTTAAGCATCACTTTAGTCATTCTGACTGGTTCTCTTGGACCCCACTTAACAGTACGGTGGTTCCTATGACTCAACAAAGAAGAAAAAGAACTACGAAAGATCTAAGTCTTCGAGCTCCATAGGCTTCATGCGATGTCTTCTTTTGTCATAGTCTTCAATGTGAATATCTTCATATACCACCTTTGACATCAATGTCTTCATACATTTTTAGGGGTCATCTCTGGTAGGAAAACCGAATCATTGAGGGACTTCTACCTGTGTTATCCTGCAATTCTCACAAACACATTAGTCCCTCAACTAGGTTTGTCGTCAATTCTCCAAAACCAACTAGGGGTGGCACTAGATGCACTTACACATACAATAAGTACTCATCTAATGCACGGGTAAAACTCAAATAAGAGATCTAACCAGAAGGTTCAACTTAAAAACTCCGGTTGGCAAAAAGAATCAAATCGAACGAAGCAACGAAAGTCAAACGGCGAAAGAAAACAACTTCGTTCTACTAATCTGGATCTAGGGCAAATTTTATAGTAGCAAAAATCTTATTTAAGTTGGTTAAACGGATAGAGGGTTTAGAGACGAAACTCCGGGCGCTTGAATCAACTGATTCCGATAAACGAGCGAAAAGTTATACTAAAACGAAACCGAATCATTGAGGGACTTCTACCTGTGTTATCCTGCAATTCTCACAAACACATTAGTCCCTCAACTAGGTTTGTGGCTAGGGTTTCCCCCGGGGCTGGGCCGGCTTATAAAGCCACCTCGGGCCGGAGTCCTAGCCGGACACGGCCCGTAGGTCGGTTCGTTTGTTTTAACGTGCAGAAGAAAAATAAAAAGAAATACTAAACGGACTCCAAAAATTGCGAAATAAATTTTCGCGGGCTTCTAAAATCAAGCCGCACAAGGTGAACATTTATTTGGGACCTAAATGCAATTTTGAAAAACGCACATTTTCCTAAATTCAAATAAAACACCAAAAAACTCCGAAATAAAATCTTATTTGATTTTATTATTTGATCCTCAATATTTCTTTATTTTGGGAAAGTCATTTTATTCTCTCTCTCATATTTTTGTAATAGAAATAATTGATGATAATATAAATAAAATCAAATGATCCTATTCTCAAAATTTGAGAAAACTCAAATATGAAAATAACGAAACCCGCAACTCTCTCTGTGGGTCCTTGAGTTGCTTAGGATTTCTAGGATCAACCAAAATGCAAAATAAAATTTGATATGCATAGATGATCTAATGTATAACATTCCAAATTGAAAATTTGGGATGTTACAGATTGTGAAGACGTTCGACTACATCAACCGCGTTACTAAACGCTTCCGCTTTCAGTCTACGAGGGTACATGGACACACTCTCCCATCTCGTTGCTATGCATCTCCTAGATATATATCTTGTGTGACTGTAGGAATTTTTTTGAATTACTACGTTCCCCAACATTCCATTAATCTTTTTTCTTCATGTTCTGAAACGTTAGCACTAATAATAATAGGATATATTTTCTTCTCATTAAGATAAGCATATTTCAAAGTGTCTGGCAATTGTTTTAATTCAAACACAGGATCACCTTTAGGTGGAGGACCTCCTAGAGTTTCAGTAGGCAAATTGTGTTTAAGCAGAGGGCGTTGTTCAAAGAAAACATTATGTATTTCATTTCTTTCATGCATATGTAAATGATTTTCATGGTCTAGCAGATATTGTTCTAGTGGATCAGTAGGAGGCACAGCAATAGAAGCAAGACCAATTATTTCATCCTTACTAGGCAATTCTTTTTTATGAGGTTTTCTACTAAACTTGGAAAAATTGAACTCATGAGACTCATCACCAAAGCTAACACAACAGTTTGTTTGTGACAATCTATTTTAGCATTAATGGTGTTCAAGAAAGGTCTATCAAAGATAATGGGACAAAAGTCATCTTGTGGGGAACCAAGAACAAGAAAATCAGTAGGGTATTTTATTTTCCCACACAAGACATCAACATATCTAACGATCCCAACTGGTGAAATGGTGTCTCTATTAGCAAGTTTAATAGTAACATCTATGTCTTCTATTTCAGCGGGTGTTATGTCATTCATAATTTCTTGATTAAGATATAGGGAATAGCACTCACGCTAGCACCTAGGTGGCATAAACCATGATAACAATGATCTCCTATTTTAACTGAGACAACGGGCATGCCAACTACATGTCTATGTTTATCCGTTTTAACGGGTTTGGCAATTCTAGTGGCTTCATCATAGAAGTAAATAACATGCCCATCTATATTTTCTTCCAAGAGATCCTTAACCATAGCAACACTAGGTTCTACCTTGATTTTTTTTCATCAGGTTTAGGTGTTCTAATATAACTTTTGTTGACCAGTTGAAACTTTAGCATGTTCCTTCATCCTAACAGGGAAAGGTGGTTTCTCAATATAAGCAGTAGGAACAACTGGATCAACATTATAAATTATAGTCTCCTCTTTAGCTGATACTGGTTCTTTAATTTCTTCTTTAATAGGTGGGTGATATTTAAACCACTTCTCCTTAAGTTGATCAACATGAGTAGCAAAAGATTCACAAAAGGAGGATACTATCTCAGATTCAAGTCCATATTTAGTGCTAAACTTTTGAAAAGCATCGGTATTCATAAAAGATTTAACACAATCAAACTTATGCTTAATACCTGACTCGTTACCTTCATCGAGTTTCCAATCTTCAGAGTTGCGTTTAATTCTTTCCAAAAGATCCCACCAGAATTCAATAGTCTTCTTCATAAAAGAACCGGCACAAGAAATGTCAAGCATGGATCGATCATTATGAGAAAGCCAAGCATAAAAATTATGGATAATAATTTCTCTTGAGAGCTCATGATTGGGGCATGAATATAACATTGACTTAAGCCTCCCCCAAGCTAGAGAGATAATTTTTCCTTCACGAGGCCAAAAATTATATATGTAATTACGACCACGATGAAACTAGATGCATAGGATAATTTTTTTGGTGAAACTCCAATTTCAATCAGTTCCAATTCCAAGATCCAATATCATTACATAGCCTATACCATGCCAATGCTTTTCCCTTCAAAGATAAAGGGAAAACCTTATTCTTAACTTCATCTACGGGTAAACCTACAAGCTTAAACAATCCACAAATTTCTTCCACATAAATCAAGTGCATATCAGGACGTTCACTTCCATCTCCTGCATAAGGATTAGCTAGCAGTTGTTCTATCATACCCGGAGGAATTTCATATTCAATATTTTCTGTAGGTGCACTAGGTTGAGGTGTAACTAATTATGGTTCCGGTCGAGGTGAAGATACCTCGAACAAACCCCCAAAGGATTGCTTTCCATAGTAACAAGTGACAATAAATTTCAGCACGTAGTAATAATTTTTCCTTACCAAGAGCGCTTCACTCCCCGGGAACGGCGCCAGAAAAGAGCCTTGATGACCCACAAGTATATGGGATCAATTGTAGCCTTTTTGATAAGTAAGAGTGTCGAACCCAATGAGGAGCAGAGGAAATGACAAGTGGTTTTCAGTAAGGTAATGCCTAAAAGTGCTGAAATTGTAAGTAACAGAGTAGTTTGATAACAAGATAATTTGTAACTAGAAAGTAACGATAATAGTAACAAAAGTGCAGCAAGGTAGGCCAATCCTTTTGAGGCAAAGGACAGGCAAAAAATGTTGGGGATATAGCTATTGAGTTAACCTGCCCAGGAGGGGCCGGGTTATACCCATGGCGACTCATAAGACAAAGCCCATGAAGGAATCGAAGATGGCGGTTCATGAGGATAATTTGTGAAGGGCCCAAGGCCCAAAGGCGGCCTAAGGCCCGTAGGTGTAAACCGCCATATGTGTATGACTTGTATTACAAGGTGATACGTCTCCAACGTATCTATAATTTTTGATTGCTCCATGCTATTATATTATCTATTTTGGGTGTTAATGGGCTTATTTTTACACTTTTATTATATTTTTGGGACTAACCTATTAACCAAAGGACCAGCCCAAATTGCTGTTTTTTGCCTATTTTAGAGTTTCGTCGAAAAGGAATATCAAACGGAGTCCAAACGGAATGAAACCTTCGGGAGCGTTATTTTTGGAACAAACGTGATCCAGGAGACTTGGAGTGGACGTCAAAAAACAATCTAGGAGGCCACGAGGCAGGGGGTGCCCCCCTGGGCGCACCCTCCACCCTCGTGGGGCCCTCGTTGCTCCACCGACCTACTTCTTCCTCCTATATATATCCATATACCACGCAAACATCCAGGAGCACCACGAAACCCTATTTCCAACGCTGCAACCTTCTGTACCCAGAGATCCCATCTTGGGGCCTTTTCCGGAGCTCCACCGGAGGGGGCATTGATCACGGAAGGCCTCTACATCAACTCCATGGCCCCTCCGATGATGTGTGAGTAGTTTACTTCAGACCTTCGGGTCCATAGCTAGTAGCTAGATGGCTTCTTCTCTCTCTTTGGATCTCAATACAAAGTTCTCCTCGATTCTCTTGGAGATCTATTCGATGTAATCTTCTTTTGCGGTGTGTTTGTCGAGATCCGATGAATTGTGGGTTTATGATCAAGTCTATCTATGAACAATATTTGAATCTTCTCTGAATTCTTTTATGTATGATTGGTTTATCTTTGCAAGTCTCTTCGAATTATCAGTTTGGTTTGGCCTACTAGATTGATCTTTCTTGCAATGGGAGAAGTGCTTAGCTTTGGGTTCAATCTTGCGGTGCTCGATCCCAGTGACAGAAAGGGAACTGACACGTATTGTATTGTTGCCATCGAGGATAAAAAGATGGGGTTTACATCATATTGCATGAGTTTATCCCTCTACATCATGTCATCTTGCTTAAGGCGTTACTCTGTTCTTATGAACTTAATACTCTAGATGCATGCTGGATAGCGGTCGATGTGTGGAGTAATAGTAGTAGATGCAAAATCGTTTCGGTCTACTTGTCACGGACGTGATGCCTATATACATGATCATACCTAGATATTCTCATAATTATTCACTTTTCTATCAATTGCTTGATAGTAATTTGTTCACCCACCTTAATACTTATGCTATCTTGAGAGAAGCCACTAGTGAAACGTATGGCCCCCGGGTCTATTTTTCATCATACAAATTTCCCATCTATTTTATTTCGCAATCTTTACTTTCAATCTATATCATAAAAATACCAAAAATATTTGTCCTATTATTATCATCTCTATCAGATCTCACTCTTGCAAGTGGACGTGAAGGGATTGACAACCCCTTTACCGTGTTGGTTGCGAGGTTCTTATTTGTTTGTGTAGGTACGAGGTGACTCGCACGTGGTCTCCTACTAGATTGATACCTTGGTTCTCAAAAACTGAGGGAAATACTTACGCTTCTCTACTGCATCACCCTTTCCTCTTCAAGGGAAAACCAATGCAATGCTCAAGAGGTAGCAAGAAGGATTTCTGGCGCCGTTGCCGGGGAGATCTACGCAAAGTCAAGACATACCAAGTACCCATCACAAACTCTTATCCCTCGCATTACATCATTTGACATTTGCCTCTCGTTTTCCTCTCCCCCACTTCACCCTTGCCGTTTTATTCACCCTTCTTCTGTTCGTCTTTTCTTTTGCTTTGATGTCTTACTTAGCTCGTTTGCTCGTTTGGTTGGAATAGTTGTTTATTTATTGCTAAATAGAGAATCTAAGATCTATGGATCCTCATCCGCTTGCTAATCTTTTTAAGAGATCCAATTATGACGAACCAATTGCTAGTGAGTTTTGTGCACTAGATTATCTTTACGAAGTTTTGCTTGAAATTCGTGAATCTGAAAATTGCGATGAAGTACTTTATGAAGTGATTAACGATAGATATTTGAATAAAAAGTATGATTGCAATGTTGATAGTATAAATTATATTAATGTCAATTGTGCTTATAATATGCAAAACCCTAAACTTGGGGATGCTAGTTTTGCTATGTCTACT
This sequence comes from Triticum urartu, assembly GCF_003073215.2. Classification (NCBI taxonomy): domain Eukaryota; kingdom Viridiplantae; phylum Streptophyta; class Magnoliopsida; order Poales; family Poaceae; genus Triticum; species Triticum urartu. Next base: position 625,580,144 of record NC_053024.1, read on the forward strand.
ACTTGTTGCAATGATCATGATTGGGGTGATTCTTCTTTTGATCTTAAAAATTTATTTAAGCCCCATGATGAATATGAGATTGATAATATTTTTTGCAATAATATTGAAAGTGGGTTTGGAAGAGTGTCAACTTTAGATCCCACATATTTGGAGAATGTTCAATCTTATGAAGTTTTTGATAAAACTGGGTTTGGAGAGGTCATGACTTTAGTTAATGTTAATCCCACTATTTTGGAAGAGCGTCAACTTTGCATACATGTGGATTGGGTTAAGAATATGTTTTGTGATAGCTATATTGTTGAATTTGCTTATGATCCTACATGTAATTATTATGAGAGGGGAAAATATGGTTGTATAAATTTCCATGTTACTAAATTACCTCTCGTTATGTTGAGATTGCTATTGTTTCTTTCCGCTTCCTTGCATATGCTAATTTTTGCTTGCCTTGATAATTTTTTTGCCTATAAGATGCCTATGAATAGGAACTATGTTAGACCTAGATGTGTTTGTCACGTGTTTTATGATGCTCTCTTTGTGCTTCAATTCTTGTCTTTCATGTGAGCATCGTTGAAATCTTTTGCCTAGCTAAAAGGCTTTAAAGAAAAGCGCTTGTTGGGAGACAATCCAATATTTTTCCTTGCTGTTATTTAATAAATAATTTATCTATCCTCTGATTTGGTTGTGTTTTTGTGTTTAATTAGTGTTTGTAACAAGTAGAACCATTGGGAAGACTTGGGGAAAGTCTTTTTTATCTTGCTGTAAAAAATAGAAACTTTAGCGCTCACGAGAATTGCTGCCATTTTTCATTAGAGAGCGATATTTAGTTAATTATTTTTGCAGATGATTAATAGATAAATTCCTCACGTCCATCAATTTATTTTAGAATTTTTGGGGCTCCAGAAGTTTGCGTTAGTTACAGATTACTACAGACTGTTCTGTTTTTGACAGATTCTGCTTTTCGTGTATTGTTTGCTTATTTTGATGAATCTATGGCTAGTAATAGAGTTTATAAACCACAGAGAAGTTGGAATACAGTAGGTTTAACGCCAATATAAATAAATAATGAGTTCATTACAGTACGTTGAAGTGGTTTTTTGTTTTCTTTCGCTAACGGAGCTCACGAGATTTTCTGTTAAGTTTTGTGTTGTGAAGTTTTCAAGTTTTGGGTAAAGATTTGATGGATTATGGAACAAGGAGTGGCGAGAGCCTAAGCTTGGGGATGCCCTTGGCACCCCAAGGTAAAATACAAGGAAACCAAAAAGCCTAAGCTTGGGGATGCCCCGGAAGGCACCCCCTCTTTTGTCTTCGTTCATCGGTAGCTTTACTTGGAGCAATACTTTTATTCGCCACATGATATGTGTTTTGCTTGGAGAGTCTTGTATGATTTGAGTCTTTGCTTTTTAGTTTACCACAATCATCCTTGCTTTACACACCTTTTGAGAGAGACACACATGAATTGGAATTTATTAGAATACTCTATGTGCTTGACTTATATCTTTTGAGCTATATAGTTTTTGCTCTAGTGCTTCACTTATATATTTTAGAGCACGGTGGTGGTTTTATTTTATAGAAATAATTGATCTCTCATGCTTCACTTATATTATTTTGAGAGTCCTTTAGAACAACATGGCAATTTGCTTTTAGGTATAATAAAAACTTTCATACAAGTGCATTGAATACTAAGAGAAGTTTGATACTTGATGATTGTTTTGAGATATGGAGATGGTGATATTAGAGTAATGCTAGTTGAGTAGTTGTGAATTTGAGAAATACTTGTGTTGAAGTTTGTGATTCCCGTAGCATGCACATATGGTGAACTGTTATGTGATGAAGTCGGAGCATGATTTATTTATTGATTGCCTTCCTTATGAGTGGCAGTCGGGGACGAGCGATGGTATTTTCCTACCAATCTATCCCCCTAGGAGCATGCGCGTAGTACTTTGTTTCGATAACTAATAGATTTTTGCAATAAGTATGTGAGTTCTTTATGACTAATGTTGAGTCCATGGATTATACGCACACTCACCCTTCTACCATTGCTAGCCTCTCTAGTACCGCGCAACTTTCTCCTATACCATAAACCCACCATATACCTTCCTCAAAACAGCCATCATACCTACCTATTATGGCATTTCCATAGCCATTCCGAGATATATTGCCATGCAACTTTCCACCATTCCGTTATTATGACACGCTTCATCATTGTCATATTGCTTTGCGTGATCATGTAGTTGACATCGTATTTGTGGCAAAGCCACCGTTCATAATTCTTTCATACATGTCACTCTTGATTCATTGTATATCTCAGTACACCATCGGAGGCACTCACATAGAGTCATATTTTGTTCTAAGTATTGAGTTGTAATTCTTGAGTTGTAAGTAAAAAGAAGTGTGATCATCATCATTATTAGAGCATTGTCCCAGTGAGGAAAGGATGATGGAGACTATGATTCCCCCACAAGTCGGGATGAGACTCCGGACGAAAAAAAAGAAAGAGAAAAGAGGCCAAGAAAAAAGGGGAAGAAGGCCCAAATAAAAAAAAAGCACTTCTATGACGCGTGATTTATCGTCATGGAAGTGGACACTTCCGTGATGATAAATTTGGTAATGTCATGGAACACTTCTACGATAGCACAGGTATAACTATCTTCATTCTATCATAAATTTGTCATGGATGTAAATGCATGATAGAAAACGTGACCTACTATGACAAACACGTATCATCACCAAAGTGTATTTTTTTGTAGTGATAGGAATGAAGTCCATAATTTTCTCACATTTACTCCACAAAGCGATGACTCAGTCAATGAGTTGCGTGATTGCTTGCGTTGCTCGATCTATCTACGCACACGTCACCAAATCTGACTAGATACATATGCTCTTTTCTTTTTGTGTTCTGACTTCTGACTGCTAATGATTCAGTTGAATTGTGCGTGCATGGGCAGAGAACCCACAACTACTTCTAGTACAACTACTACCAGTGGTGGTTGTAAGCTGGGGCTTGCCGTGGAGGAGGTGGACGGCTTCCGCCCCCGCTTAATCCTAGTTGCGAGGAAACCTAGCAGCAACAATAAGAAGTCTCTGACCACCCATGTCCAGGTTAGTAGCCGGCGCCGCGGTCAACGTGAAACTCCTGATGACGAACGGATTGACTGAATTCACCAAAGAGAACTCAACAACATACTACTAGTACTAGTATCAAAATGACGATCGACATGCGTACGCTGCAGACTGAACATATGTCTTGCTACGACACGCGCTCTAGCATATACTCACTTTCTTTTATTTTTCACCCTTTCAAACTCACTTGGATCAAGGTGTATGTAGAATGTACTGGTACGACACCCATAAGGAAAGGGGACGCCACTTTCTATTGGGCCAAGTTGGCCCAATGCTCCTTCCCCAGTTTGTCCTTTAAAGGCCCGTTGGTATTAATTTTAATATAAATGTCTTCTAATAAATATTAGACTATTATATACAGAATTTAACGGCTCCAAAACATTTTCCACTTATATATTATTTATCAGTAATACCCCGTATTATCCGATACTCTCTGAAACCCTTCCAGTGACCTCGATACTATTCTGGGTCCTCTCAAAACTATTTCAAATATTTATGAAACAATTCAGAATATATTCTCATCACTCCGATCCTACTAGCACTCAGCATATCATGATTTCCTTAAGCTCGTGACCCAATAGGTTCGGTAACTCATAAACATGAACGAAACCCCTTTGTTCAATGATCGATAGCGGAACCATGGACATCCATATGGATCCCTATGAGTACACGAATGATATTCGAGTAAACATTTGGTTATCATGTGATGTTCCCATTGCTTGATGATACTTCACAAAACCCGGGATGCATCGGTATCCTCCTGAGTCATCACATGCTCACTATACTGTTATCCTCGTTACTAGTTTTGTTCTTTTTTCTCGTTGTCGTGTTCCCGCATCCCCGTAACGTAGTCACCTGTGTCTGCCAGATGGTGATGGATGCCGTCACACTGAGAGGGCACTAAGAATATCTCTCCATCATCATCAGAGGAGCAAATCCCACTCTCGAGCTATTTAGTTCCTTGTCAAACTTTTCGATGAGCTTATAAGTTATCCTTATGATCGCCGTGTTACAGGTGTTTGAGAAAACCCAAAGTCCACCATACAGTAAGAAGTAACTACGATACTCTAATGGCTTAAGGAGCAAAATCACACGTTAACACTCCATGTTATTACAATTGATTAGAGACGATATAAACTCAATTCATAACAGACAAGTTTGGGTTGATTCAATATGATCGTTCTTGTAACGTCATACTCTCAATGTTGTTTTAGGACTATAGTTACACTTAACGATCCTAAGATATGAAAAACATGATCAGCAACAACACTTGAGCTAGTCTTAGAGGCAAGACTCGAAACCTTTTATTTAACCGTTTATCATTCCACGCGTTGATACGTCTTCAACGTATCTATATTTTTTTATTGTTCCATGTTATTATATTATCAACCTTGGATGTTTTATATTCATTTACTAGAAACTTTATATCACTTTTTCGGACTAACCTATCGACATAGTGCCTAGTGCCAATTGCTATTTTTTGCTTATTTTTTACTTCGCAGAATATCCATATCAAACAAAGTCCAAATGCAGCAAAACTTTTTGGAGATTTTTTCTGCCCAGAAGAGACCGAGGGAGCCCAGGAGGTGAACCAGAGGAGGCCCATGGGGCCCACAAGACACCAGGGCGTGCCAGAGGCCCCTGGCGTGCCCTAATGCCTTGTGGGTCCCATGAGAAGCTTTTCCACAGCCTCTCAGCCCTATAAATACCCAGATATTCCAGAAACCCTAGGGGAGTCGACGAAACACAATTCCAGCCGCCGCAAGTTCCAGAACCACGAGATCTAATCTAAAGCCCTATTTTGGCACCTTGACGGAGGGGGAAACGATCACGGAGGGGTTCATCATCCTCATTGGTGCTTCTCCGATGATGCATGAGTAGTTTCCACAGACCTATGGGTCCGTAGGCAGTAGCTAGATGGCCTTTTATCTCTTTTTGATTCTCATTACAATGTTCTCCTCGATGTTCTTGGAGACTATTTGATGTAATGACTTTTTGCGGTGTGTTTGTTGGGATCCGATAAATTGTGAGTTTATGATCAGATCTATCCATGAATATTATTTGGGTCTTTGTTGAACTCTTATATGCATGATCTTTATAGCCTCGTATTTCTTCTCCAAAACATTGGTTTGGTTTGGTCAACTAGATTGATTTTTCTTGCAACGGGAAGAGGTGCTTTGTGATGGGTTCGATCTTGCGGTGCTTATTCTCAGTGACAGAAGGAGACATGACACGCATGTATCGTTGCCATTAAGGATAAAAAGATGGGGTCTATTCCTACATGAATAGATCTTGTCTACATCATGTCATCATTCTTATTCATTACTTCATTTTTCCATGAACTTAATACACTAGATGCATGCTGGATAGCGGTCGATGTGTGGAGTAATAGTAGTAGATGCAGAACCGTTTCGGTCTACTAATCTTGGACGTGATCCCTATATACATGATCATTGCCTTTGATGTCATCATAATTATTTGCTCTTCTATCAATTGCCAACCAGTAATTTCTTTACCCACTGTATGCTATTTTCTCGAGAGAAGACACTAGTGAAATATACGGTCCCCAGGTGTATCTCCTATCATATTGTTTTCAGATCTTTTATTCCAAAAAAACAAAATACCTTCCTGCATTTTTGCTACATCTACTTATCCAATCTCATACAATTTAATATATCGCAATACTGAGGAGGGATTGACAACCCCTCTTACGCGTTGTGTTGCATGTATTTATTATTTGTGTGCATGTGTTGTTTACATAGTGTTTCTTGGTTCTCCTACTGGATTGATAATCTTGGTTTCCTAACTGAGGGAAATACTTACCGTTGATGTGTTCATCCTCTCCTCTTTGGGGAAATACCAACGCAGATACAAGCCATTACACGTGCATATCAGTTTTCCATGAATCGCGTATTCCTGGATTATAGCAATTATAACATAGATTATAAACTATTTAATTATGAATACATAAAATATAATAATAAAAATATTCTTAACTCTAGGGCATATCCCCAACATTATTTTCTCCATGGTACTTTTCATATCCTAATTGTTTTGCTTGTGTAGTGCCGCTGCCGACGAGGCCTTCATGGGTCACACTCTGCTACAAACCCGGGCCTCAAAATTATCACATTCATGAAAATAGAACAAAATTATCATGTTTGACCTATGGTTTTCCACTAATCATGAAAATAGAACAAAATTATCAAATTCAAATAACTCAAGTTCATTTTGAATTTTTCAGTATTGTGATGATCAAAATTCATTTGCAAAATGTTAAAATTACAAACCAAAGCACCTTTTCAAAACATGAAAGATGTTATTATCCCCACTTTCATTTTTTTAACCATACCACATGATAAAAAAATCATAAATATTGCCGATACATGATTCACTTTAATATGTGAACATGATGATTATTGAAAAAAATGCAACTTTGTTTGGAATTTTCTGAAATAAAGGGAACATGTGCTCCCGAGAGGTAAAATGCATGTTATGTATGGTTCATGGACCTCCGGTCAAGTCAACAAGAAAATCAAATGAAAGTTCGGAATAACCAAATCCCATGTATACGTGTGAATAAACAAAGAGCTCAAGTTATTTTTACTTTTGTAGGAGATATTAGCAAATGAACAAGCATGGGTACGGACTGAAAATAGAACTAAATTACAATGTAACACAAAGTATGATACAATATTAGGTTAATAGTTAAAAAGTTGAAGTTATGATAGGTCTCCATGGCATCAAAATAAAATAAGAAAACTGGGAATGGCAAGGGCTATTAGATTCAAGAACATTAGCCAGAAGATGATCCATGCCCCAAGTAAATACCAAAGAGTAGTCTTGGGAAAAAGTCAATACATACTTCAATGGTTTCTAGGAATGTTGATAAAGTTGCAGAAGGCTTCTAGGATATTTTGGAGTACTGGACATGATAAAGTGTTTGAGAGAAGAACCCTAGAAGAAATAAACAACAACCATGACATAATTTGGAGAATAACCCTAGGACTAGAGAAGATTGTACAGATCGGATGTTCAAGGTCTTAGATGTAGAATATTCATGGAACATAAATATCTCGACATGATTAATTTAGAGAATGCTAGAGTAAATTTGTTATTGTCAAAGATACTCTATAGCTCACTGTTTCATATATTGGTCTAGAATCTTCATGGTTTAAAGAAATCATTACTATAGATAATCTAGATTAAACATATTATTTATTGAAAGGTTGCCCCTTTTATCAATAAGATTGCAACCCCTCCCACCTAACTACACATATTCATACTATAATTATTGAATACGAGTAGTATATATATATTGTGGACTTAGTAGGTTTGCCAATAAGAATACAATTTTTTTAATTCTAAACGCATGAGAATTTGTTATTGCACGGTCAATATCAAGAACCGTTGATCTGATCTTGTGATCCATGAAAGATTTTATATTTTATTGAGATCTATGAATAAATATTATGTTTTTGGCACCAAAATTTTTTACAACCTGATGAATATTTCCGGGTCAACAAATAATGCATTTTGGATCAAATGAAAAGGTATTGTAATATGACTACCAATTTTTATTTTTGTTTCACCTTTTTGTAAAATCTATAGATAAATAATATTGTACCAACCATCAATGTGGGAGACAAAGAAAAAAACAAATAAAAATACCATATTAACTGTAATATGATTAAGGGAGTTAGGCAGAAATTCTGCAGAAACAATAAGGCGTTAGTGAGAAAGAATATCTTTTGTATTACTTTGATTTAAAGGTTAGAGTCCATGATTCTTCAACCAAAATAAGAAACTATATAAATTTATATAGAGTTGTGTTGGTTCATGAAAAGAAACTTTTGACAAAATAATACATATCTTTTTTCTTTGTCTCATAAGCACGTTTTTCCATTTGACAAAATAACACATCTTTGGTGCAAACATAATAGTAATACCTCTTTTTCTATTTCTATTTCAATTTTCATGTGTTGGGTCAATGCGTCATATATTTTTCTATGCTTGTTCGGTCGAGTCAACCAATCCAGGAATAATCTGATTTTTGAGAACATACAACCTTCATTTAACTGCTGGAAGGCAATTTTCACTATGGAGCTCAGATGGCTAAAATATAGAATTAAGGACAAGCATGAAGCTTCATTCTCCAGATAGCTAGAGCACATGTCATGAGAGCTCTTTCACATGTACTTTATTTGTAATATAGTTCTAATCTTTTTCTTTTACTTCCTCTTAGCCTTTAGTGTTTTTCCTTTCTTTTCTTCTTCTGGGGCTCCCCTCAAGCCCTATTTCTTCTTTCTTTGTTTGTTTCTTATGTTGTACTGCATTCCACCACGTACCGCCACGCGTGTGTGTGAACCGCTTCTCTTGGTGTTTCGTACTTCACCTAGAATATGTGTGTGCGAGAGAGAGAGAGATGATGTGTGCGAGAAGTCGCGAAAGAGTTGTGTGTGTGTGAGAGAGAGAGAGAGAGATAGATAGATAGATAGAGAGAGAGAGAGAGCATATATGTCAACGCAATGCGTGTGAAAAATAAGGCCTAGATATATCGATATACTAGATGATCCATTATGCCATTGACGCAAAGAGCAACAACAATCACGAAGTTAAGCAAGTTATGAACATATTACGAAACTGTTAGAGTATTGATTATGGTAGGCTACGATTTGTTATGTCGATTGTATTCTTTCCTATACGATTCCTACCTTATCTCTAGGAGAGGCTTCTTTCCCTCCAAGTCTTGTACTCTATATATACTTGTCCTCGAGGCTCAATAATACATCAAACGCATTACGCCAATCCCTCTCTACCCCTCTAACATGGTATCGAAGAAGAGGTCTTGAGTTCATGACTCGGCTGGAGCAATTAAATTGCAGCCCACTTTCAGTCCAAGTTTAGGCCTGAGGGAGCACACGTGAGGTGGAGTGTTGACGCATAATTGTATTGCCCACCTTTCCCCATCAGCTTGAGCTGTTGGGTGAACCGGCCGGTGCGTGCAATCTAAAAAAACTATGCCTATGTAAGATGAGGAGCACAAAAGATAAATTAAAGCCATGAAGCGAAGCAACCTATAAACAACATATTTTATAAATGATCCATAGTGAGCAGTTGGCTTCTACAAAAAAATTGAGTGGTACTTGGCTTCTAAATAGGTATGAACCCTGTTCAAGACTTCATCCGATTAACCAGTTAACTTGCCGATTAATCCCTACTCATAGGGTCACCGAAGTAGCCGATAAACCGAAAAATCATCCGATTAATTAATTAAATGGCCGATTAGCCGATTAATCCCCTATTCGCTAGCCAACCGAGCAGCTACCAGTTAACGATTTCCTCAACAATGGGTATGAATTAAACAACAAAGAAGCAAAGGCTAGACACATGAAAAGCTGATATACAGGCCGGCCTAGTGCGAGTCCTACAGAAGGTGCACCCTTTGTGGTGTATCCGGCCGAACGCTATTTATCGCATTAAGCGATCGCGTGGGGATCTCTCGCCGAAGGTTTCTCCATCCCGCACGTCGTATTGAGCTAGCCCATTCGAACAAGAGTAGCAAGTAAAAATACCTAGGAAAAGGGGAGAAGGAGGGCTTGATCCCTCTAAGGACAACAAGCATGTTTCTAGCTACCCCACCCAGTTCCCATACATAGTTGGTTGCAGGAGCGCGTCCTACATGAGTTGATTCAAGCTAGTTTTTTTTGGTTTTTTCTTTTCTTTTTCATCGACATTTTTCCATTCTTTTTTGCATTTTTTCTTCGTTGTCTTTTTATTTTCATTTTATTTTGTTTATTTTGGATCTTTTTTCGGTTTTTTTGTTCTTTTGGTTATTATTCTACATTTTTTGTATATGTCGAAAAAGATTTCTCTAATGCATGTCTAACATTTTTCCAATACAAGCTATACCATTTTGTAATACAAAATCAACATTTTCTATACACATTTTTTTAAATACTAGATTAATATTTTCTCAAAACAAGATTAACATTTTTTAATACCATGTTGAACATTTTTTTATACATTTACATTTTCTTTAAATTATTGATCAACAGTTTTCAAATTAAAAGTGTAGTAGTTTTTTCAATACACGATCAACATTTTTTCTATAGATATCTAACATTTTCCAAAAGCTTAATTAACATTTTTCAAACACTTGTTCAACATTTTTCCGAATGCTCGATTAACATTTTTTCAAGCACTTGTTCAACATTTTTTCAAATACTTGTTCCACATTCTCGAAATACTTATTCAACATTTTTCAAGTACCTGTTCAACATTTTTCAAATATCCCTTCAAATTTTTTTATAATTTTTCAAATACTTGTTCACCATTTTTAATACTTAGTCAACATTTTCAAATACTTGTTCAACATTTTTACCTGTCAACATATTTAACACTTATTTAACATTCTTTCAAATACTTGCTTAACATTTTAAAAATGTTTTCAACATTTTAAAATACTTGTTTAACATTTTTTATTTCTTGTTCAACATGTTTTAATACTTACTCAATATTTTTAAAATATTTGTTCAACATTTTTAATACTTATTAAATATTTGCCAATATTCTAATATATATTTAGAATATTTTAAAGTATAGACAAATGTAAACAAAAAATGAAAAGGAAAACAGACAACAGAAGGAAAAAATTAGGAAAAGAAGGCCGGAGCTTCCCCCGCGGCTGGGCCGTGGCCCATGTCGAGCTCCCCCGACACGAGAGGTTCGCTCCTGTCTCGCTGAATGCGAGGAATAGGGGCGCCCGTATCCGGGGCGTTGCGCGCGAAATAATGGGAACTCATATTTGGCACATTTAGCATCAAATAGATGGCGCGATACACAAGGAAGCCCAACTGGCCGACACATTTTTGAGCACTTAATTGAGGAGTTCAATGTACTACCGATTTTTTGTGTTTATCGACGGGTTTTCTCATAAGTCACAAAAGCAAAGGTTTTCTTGAAACACGAACATTTTTTTTAAACACAAACAATTTTCGAATAGTGAGCAATTATTAGAATTTCAATAATTTTTTCAAATAAAGCATCTTTTGGAAATCATATTTTGCTTTGAAAATAATGTACTTTTTGGAAAAGTACAAGCTATTTTTTAAAACTATGAATTGTTTTGTAAATCATGTACTATTGAAATTACATTTGTTTTGCGGGAAAATAATTTTCAAATTCCTAAGAAACTTTTGGAAATTTAGAACATATTTTGTGAAATTTTGAAAAAAAATATAAAAGCAGAATACAAAACGAAAGATAGATGGAAAAGAAGGAAGCTCACACTATCTATAAATGGGCCAGTTCATCGATCCGCTCGGGCGCTCACCCTTGTGCGACGCTAGGGCTATGTCTCGCCCGCACCCAGATATATCGGTGTCGCCTCTGGCGGGAGGTTAGTGGTTTTCTTTTCATTGGACTGGTTCGGTCCGGTTTTAGATGCTTCAGTGAAAATTTTCTTTTCTGGTTCTTTGTGTTTTGGTTACTATTTTTCATGGTTTTATTTGGTCTTTCTACTTCTGGTTTTATTTTTTTATTTTTATTTTTCAATTAATTTTCCATGTTTGAAATCATTTTAATAAATTTTAACATTTCCAAATAGACGTTAATCCTTTGTTTGAATTGTATGGAACTTTTTCATATTACACATTTCACTTATATTTTATCAACATGTTTTGAAATTCCATGAACATATTTAATGAATCGTGTGAACATATTTTTAAGGCTGTGATGAACATATTTTTTGTATGTTATGAACATATTTTTTAAACTCGTGAACATTTTCTGAAGCGTTACTTTTTTTTTTGAACAGTACAAAGCATTTTCTTAATTACACACACAATTTTGAGATTGTGTATAAATATTCAAAAAAATTGGCACGAACATGTTTTTAACGCATGAACATTTGTTGACTGTCTTGAATATCATCTGGAGTGCTATCACCAATTTGTAAAGTTGCGCGAACTAAATTTCTACACCGGTCAGTATTTTGTATTGCAGGATGGTTGTTTCTTAATACTTAAGTAAAATATTGTTTAACAAAAAATGTAAATTTTTCTGAGGCAAATAAAAAATGTAAGTAAAGGTAATAAAACAAGAAAAAACTTTGTTGATAGTGAGCAGAATGCGGCAAATAAGAAAAACCCGGAATAGGATTCATCACTCAAAAAAAAACAAATCCTCATCCGAAGAGGCGGCACGCATCTCCGGGGCGTGGCCCCCCTAACGGACAGCGCCGCCGCCGGCACCTGGAGGGGGAAAACGGACGCATCGGGTCTACACGAAGGGGATGTAGCTATCGGTTTAGCCCGGATGTTGCTCCCAGGATGTCCCTCTAAGCTGACCTGACACAACCGGGTGGAGAGGTCCACTGTTCAAAGCCCGTCCGTGGAAAGTCAAAGGGCTAGATCTCGTGGTCAACCGCTTCAGGGTTAGGCGGGACGGGGGCCCTGGGGGGGGGGGTA
>NC_053024.1:625593733-625604517 GCF_003073215.2 Triticum urartu
GTGAGATTTATGCTTCCCCTGTATCCCCAACACCTGATTGCATAACCGGAAAGGTTCGGAGTTTCATAGGTGGGAATTCTTAGTAGCTCTAGTTCTTCTTCCACGGATATTGGTTTGAGATTGGGATTTCTTACCGATTATTCGTTCTTGATCCGTACCTTGTTGATTTATTTCTCTACCTTAATTCTAAGTGGCTTCTCAATTTATGGATATGTGACCATTTCAAGAGGAATGCATTCGTTCATTTTGTTCGGATGTGAAGACTATATGTTGCAATTTTCATTCCGTTGGATTCAGCTTCAATATTTGTCTGTCAATGTGCTAATGGTGGTCAACCTCTTCAGGATGGCTCCTCCAACGCGCACGACTCCGAATCCTGATCCGCCACCACCTCCACCTCCTCCGGAGGCATGGCAAGCTGTGATGGCCGCAACCAATGCAAACACACAGTTGATCATGCAAATTCTCAAGAGCGCAATCAAGGCAACAATCAGAATCACTTTGCTACACTCAACCAGTTCCTTGCTAACGGGCCAAAGACTTTCAGCAATTGTGTTGAGGCAACCGATGCTGACGATTGGCTTGTGGATCTGTGCAAGCATTTCGAGTGCAGTAACGTCAGGCCTGAGGACTTTGTTAAGTTCGCTTCCTTCCAACTCAAAGATCAAGCTGCAGAATGGTTCCAGCAGTACAAGGACTCCAGAGGTGGACGTGTTATCACTTGGGATGATTTCCGTCGAGATTTCCGAGCTCATCATATTCCCCAGAGCGTGGTTGAAAGCAAGCGTGAGGAATTCCGCAACCTGAAGCAAGGCTCTTTGTCTGTCTATGACTACAACAAGTTGTTTCAGAAGCTCGCCCGCTTTGCAGCAGGACGTCCCTGATGAGAAGAGCATGATATATCAGTTCAGGGGTGGTCTCAGAGAAGAAATTCAGCTAGCTCTTGTTCTCTTTGAGCCCTTGAGATACGATGAGTTCTACAACATGGCACTGAAGCAAGAGGCTGCTCAGTAGGTGTGATGCTTCCAAGAAGCGAGTCAGAGATGTTACTCCTTCTTCCTCTACTCAAGTGGCCAAGCAGCAGAAGTATTGGCTTCCTCCTCCTCCGTTCCGTCAGCCGTATCAGTAGAAGAGCAAAGGTGGCAGTGGTTCTTCCCACCCACCCAACCCTGGCTTTCAGAACAAGACTTCGTCTCAAGCTCCAAGATCGAGTGCTCCGTATCACCGTCCGCTTTCAGAGGTCACGTGCAACAAGTGCCAACAGAAGGGTCACTATGCCAACAAGTGTTTCAACCAGAGGCGTCTTCCTCCTCCTCCTCCTGTCAGATCGGCAAGTACAGCTGTGGTCAAGCATAACCCCAAGCACGCCAAGGTCAATTTGATGAATGCAGCTCAGGCAGAGGACTCGTCAGATGTGATCATGGGTAACCTTCCTGTTAATGATATTCCTGCAAGAGTTCTTTTTGACACGGGTGCATCGCATTGTTTCATGTCAAAGCCATTTTTTACCAAGCATGAGTTCGTTTCTTCTCATTTGGGTAAACAAATGGATATCGTTTCTCCTGGCAAACGTTTGAGTGCAAGTCTGGAGGTGCCAGATGTTACTATCACGTTGGGCGACTACAAGTTCCTTTCTTCCCCAATGGTTCTTGGTAACTCGGATATTGATCTTATTCTCGGAATGGATTGGCTTTCTAAGCACAAGGCTCAGCTTGATTGTGCAGCCAGGCAGATTCAATTGACTCATTCGTCTGAGGATGTAATTGTCTTTGCCGCTCGGGATAATACCATTCGTCTGTTTTCTCTCAATGAGAAGGGTGAATTGGATGCTATCTCTCAAATTCCAGTCGTTTGCGAATATCAAGACGTCTTTCCAGAAGAGCTTCCAGGAATGCCTCCGCACCGGCCAGTTGAATTCGTTATTGATCTTGAGCCTGGCACGGAACCTGTGTGCAAGCGTCCTTACAAGCTCGGACCTGAAGAGTTGAAGGAGCTGAAGAAGCAACTCGATATTCAAGAGAAAATGGGTCTCATCCGGCCTAGTTCTTCTCCGTGGGGTTGTGGTGTTCTTTTTGTGAAGAAGAAGGATGGAACGGACCGACTTTGTGTTGATTACCGTCCATTGAACAAGAAGACCATCAAGAACAAATACCCACTTCCCAACATCAACGAGCTGTTCGAACAACTCAAAGGTGCCCAAGTATTCTCCAAGCTTGATCTCCATATGGGTTATCATCAGATTCGAATCCGTGAGCAAGATATTCCCAAGACGGCTTTCAGGACAAGCTATGGTTCATATGAATACACTGTCATGTCTTTTGGCCTCGTCAACGCTCCTCCGACTGTTCTCTCGCATGATGAACTTCATCTTCAACTCCTACACCAATGACTTCGTTTTGGTCTATCTCGACGACATTCTGGTTTTCTCGAAGAACAAGGAAGATCATGCCAAGCACTTGCGTTTGGTTCGATAAGCTCAGGAACATCAGTTCTACGCCAAGTTCTCCAAGTGTGAATTTTGGCTTTGATGAGGTTCTTTATCTTGGTCATATCATCTCTGCCAAGGGCATTGCCGTGAATCCTGAGAAGGTGTCTGCAATTGTGAATTGGGAACCTCCTCAGAACGTGAAGCAACTCCGTAGCTTCCTCGGTCTCGCAAGCTATTGCCGAAGATTCGTTGAAAACTTTTCTAAGATCGCGAAGCCTCTCTCTAATCTTCTCCAGAAGCACGTCAAGTACGTTTGGTCTCCGGAGTGTGACATTGCTTTCAACACTTTGAAAGAGAAATTGATCACTGCTCCAGTTCTGACTCCGCCTGATGAATCCAAGCCGTACGAGGTCTTTTGTGATGCCTCTCTCCAAGGTCTTGGCGCAGTATTGATGCAAGAGAAGAAATTTTGCTTATACCTCTCGCCAGTTGAAGCCTAATGAGAAGAACTACCCCACTCATGTTCTCGAGTTGGCGGCAGTTGTGCATGCTCTTTTGACTTGGAGACATCTCTTATTGGGAAGAAAAGTGGACATTTTCACTGATCACAAGAGTCTCAAGTACATCTTCACTCAGCCTAATCTCAACCTCAGGCAAACTCGATGGGTTGAAATGATTCAAGAGTATAATCCGAGTATCGAGTATACTCCAGGCAAGGCCAATGTGATTGCTGACGCATTGAGCATTTGCAACAGTCTGATTCTCAAGCCTTATCAACCCGAGCTTTGTGAAGCTTTCCGCAAACTTAATCTGCAAGTTGTTCCTCAAGGTTTCCTCGCCAACCTTCAAGTCTCTCCTACCTTGGAAGACCAGATTCGCCAAGCCCAGCTTCTTGATGCTATGGTGAAAAAGGTGAAGATTGGGATTGCCAAGAGTCAACCCAAGTACAAGTGCTACCGCCTTGATGACAAGGATACTCTCTTCTTCGAGGATCGTATTGTTGTACCCAAAGGTGACCTCCGTAAAGTGATCATGAACGAGGCTCACAATTCTCTCCTCTCCATCCACCCTGGGAGCACGAAGATGTATCAGGACCTAAGCAGCTTATTGGTGGACTCGAATGAAGCGCGAGATTGCGCTCAATTCGTGAATGAATGTGATGTCTGCAGAAGAGTGAAGGCAGAACACCAAAGGCCAGCTGGTCTCCTCCAACCTCTTGCCATTCCAGAATGGAAGTTTGACCACATTGAAATGGACTTCGTGACTGGGTTTCCAAAGTCCAAGCGTGGCAATGATGCTATATTCGTTGTCATCGACAAACTCACCAAAGTGGCTCATTTTCTGCCTATCAAAGAGTCGATCACTGCAGCTCAATTGGCGGAACTCTATACCTCTTAATTGTCTCTCTGCACGGTATTCCTCAAGTGATCTCTTCAGACCGTGGCAGCATCTTTACCTCGAAGTTTTGGGATTCTTTTCAGAAGGCCATGGGCACCAACATCCGCTTCAGCACAGCTTTCCATCCTCAAACTAAGGTTCAAGTCGAGCGTGTCAACCAGATTCTTGAAGATATGCTCAGGGCTTGTGTGATCTCCTTCGGCATGAAGTGGGAGGATTGTCTTCCTTATGCTGAATTCTCCTACAACAACAGTTTTCAAGCAAGTTCGGGCAAGGCCCCATTTGAAATTCTGTATGGCAGGAAGTGCCGTACCCCTCTCAACTGGTCTGAAACCGGTGAACGTCAGCTTTTGGGTAATGACTTAATCACAGAGCAGAAGAAATGTGCAAAGTCATTCGTGATAACCTCAAAGCAGCCCAATCCCGCCAGAAGAGCTACTATGATAGTAAGCACCGTGATTTGGCTTTCGAGATCGGAGATCATGTTTACCTCCGCGTCTCTCCTATGAAAGGTACTCGTCGCTTCGGTATCAAAGGGAAGCTTGCCCCTAAGATACGTGGGACCTTTCAAGATTGTCAGCAAGAGAGGCGACCTCGCCTATCAACTCGAGCTTCCTTCAAACTTTGCAAATGTTCATGACGTGTTCCATGTCTCTCAGCTCCGAAAGTGCTTCAAGACTCCTGACCGCACCGTCAACTTCGAGGACATTGAGCTCCAAGAAGATCTCTCTTATCATGTGAGCACCCAGTTGCTATTCTTGAAGAGACTGAACGCAAGACTCGCAACAAGTCGAAAATTTCTCAAAGTCAAGTGGTCACACCATTCCGACCGTGAAGCTACCTGGGAACGCGAGGATCACCTCCGTTCTGAGTACCCGGCGTTCTTTCAGTCCTAGATCTCGGGACGAGATCCTTTCGTAGTGGTGGAGTGTTGTAACACCCCGGATATAACTTTCCCAATTTGTACTCCAACTCTTGCCGTTTCCGGCGTTAAGTTATTATTTTCCTCGGGTTCGGGTTTTGTCTCCGTGTGTTGTTATTCGTTGTCATGCATCTCATATCATGTCATCATGTGCATTGCATTTGCATACGTGTTCGTCTCATGCATTCGAGCATTTTCCCCGTTGTCCGTTTTGCATTCCGGCGCTTCGTTCTCCTCCGGTGGTCATTTCTAGCTTTCTTTCGTGTGTGGGGATTAAACATTTCCGGATTGGACCGAGACTTGCCAAGCGGCCTTGGTTTACTACCGGTAGACCGCCTGTCAAGTTTCGTACCATTTGGACTTCGTTTGATACTCCAACGGTTAACCGAGGGACCGAAAAGGCCTCGTGTGTGTTGCAGCCCAACACCCCTCCAATTTGGCCCAAAACCCACCTAAACCTCTCCATCATCTAGAGCGTTCGATCACGATCGCGTGGCCGAAAACCGCACCTCATTTGGACTCTCCTAGCTCCTCTATGCCTATAAAGTCCCCTCCGAAAATTCGCGGGATCAATCCACCCTAACCTAGCCCCCTTCGTCTCTCCGCCGCGCCGGACGTGTCCGGACGCGCCGGACAACCGCCGCCGCCGCCCCAACCACGCCGCTGCCACGTGGCTCCCCGCCCCACATCGCCGCCGAAGCCCGCCGGCCCGAGCCGGCCCTCCCCCGCACGCCAGGGCCAGAGCGCCTGCGCCCACGCGCCTTCATCGTCTCCTCCTCCGCGCCGTGCCGAGCCGCCGCCTTCCTCCACCGACGCCGGCCGCCAGCCAGGGAGCAGCTCCGGCGAGTCCTCCGCCGCCCGACGCGCGTTAGACCCCGCCGGCGCCGCGTCCGACCCCGGCCACCACCGGCACCCAACTCCGGCGACCGGATCCGTCGGCTCGGCCTCCTCCGACCTCCCAGCGCCGGCCCCGCGTTCCCTCCGGCGAAACTCCGGCAATCTACAGCTGCCCCGCCGCCTCGATCTGCGTGCCTCGGGTCAAACCCTAGATCTGGGAGGTTGAATTTTGTCCTAAGTCCCTAAAATTCCAGATCCATATGCTCCTGTTCATAGCCCCGTAACTTTGCATCCGTAGCTCCGATTCATGCATATAGCATATCAAAATGTTCATCTCAGAGAGTACATCATTTCATTCCATTGCATCATTTTCATTTGAGTTCATCTTGATGCCCGAAATGCTGTTAGAAGAGGGCTACTTGAGTAATTGTCAGATCTGCTACTCCATTTAGGTTTTTGTCATTTTTGCCATGATTAATGTGTGCATGATATGCCCTAGAGTTCTACATATGTTTTGTTAAGGGTTTTGTCATCTTTCCAGAGGTGCAACCCATGTATTTTTGTGATGTGTGTGGTGACTAGTGCAAGCTTGCAAAGTGGTGCACTTGCTAATTCTGTTTTCAGGGACTTAGCAATTCCACTAAGTCCTTGAGTCTGTTTATCTCATGATGCCATATGTTCATGTTGTTTCCTAGTGATCCGTGCCTCTTTTGAGGATGATCAGTAAGGATGTTTTGTTAATCTTGTAGTGCTCTATCCATCCATGTCTTTGTTTGCAATTATGGAGCACCCTAGCTTGAGTCAATCGAGCTCTACTTTTGCTACTTTGTGAATCTGGGCAGATTGTCAACTTGTTTGCAATTTTGCCGATGATGTTGTAGTTGATCCGTGCATGCTATGCTATTGTTCTTGCCATGTCTAGCTTGAATTTTGTGTGTTCTTGATAGATGTATGCTTATCTTTTCATGACTTGCACCGTAGTGAGTGCATCGAGCTCGTAAACATGCCTACTTGAGTTATGTTTCAGCATGTGCCAGTTTTCACTAAGTATGAAAACTGATTATGTTTTTGCTATGTTCACATGCTTGCAATTGTATTTTTCTGATCCCTTTTGGCTCAAGGTCACTAAGGGACTTTTGTTAAGCTCTTTGAGTAGCTCCATGCCATGCTTTACTTTGCCATGTTCAGGTCCTGTAGCATGTAGTTTTGTTGCTCCGAAGAGTGCTACTGATCTGAAATTCCAAACAAGTGTTAATTTCACTAAGTCTGAAATCTGTTTGCCATATGCATTTTTGCCATGCTTGTTTGAACCTGTTAATGGATGAATTGGCCGTAGCTCAGTGCTAGACTTTTGTTAAGCATCTTGAATGCATCCCTGCCATGTATTTTGTTGTCATGTTTGGGTGCTGTAGCATGTTCATCTCATTGCATTTAGGTGCTACTTGCTGTAAATCGCAGACCGGTGTCATTTTGAATCGCTTGCCATTTCCAAACCGTAACTCCGATTCCGGCGTTCTTTATATCGTTTTCAAGCGATTTCATCTCATCTTTCCAGTGGCACACTTGGATTTCCAATTTGAGGCCAGGTTCATGCATTTCCTGTCATATCTTGCATTTTGCATCCCGCATCGCATCCCGCATAGCATATCATCTTTGCATCATATTGTTGTTCTTGCACGTGGTTGATTGTATCCTTGTTGCTTGTTTGTCTTGTTTGGGTAGAGCCGGGAGACGAGTTCGCTAACGAGGAGCCCGTTGAGTTTGCTTTTGAGGATCCAGTCAACTCTGACAACTGTGCAGGCAAGATGATCATACCCTCGAAATCACTACTATCTTTGCTATGCTAGTTTGCTCGCTTTTTTGCTATGCCAATGCTACGATGCCTACCACTTTGCTTTCAAGCCTCCCAAATTGCCATGTCAAACCTCTAACCCACCTGTCCTAGCAAACCGTTGATTGGCTATGTTACCGCTTTGCTCAGCCCCTCTTATAGCGTTGCTAGTTGCAGGTGAAGATTGGGACCGTTCCTTGTTGGAACATTTTATTACTTGTTGGGATATCATTATATTGCCATCTGTTATCTTAATGCATCTATATACTTGGTAAAGGGTGGAAGGCTCGGCCTCTCGCCTAGTGTTTTGTTCCACTCTTGCCGCCCTAGTTTTCCGTCATATCGGTGTTATGTTCCCGGATTTTGCGTTCCTTACGCGGTTGGGTTATAATGGGAACCCCTTGATAGTTCGCCTTGATTAAAGCTTTTCCAGCAATGCCCAACCTTGGTTTTACCATTTGCCACCTAGCCTCTTTTTCCCTTGGGTTTCCGGAGCCCGAGGGTCATCTTATAACCCCCCCCCCCCGGGCCAGTGCTCCTCTGAGTGTTGGTCCGAACTGGAGCAGCCTGGGGCCACCTCGGGGCAACTTGAGGGTTGGTTTTACTCGTAGCTGACCTATCTAGTGTGCCCTGAGAACGAGATATGTGCAGCTCTATCGGGATTTGTCGGCACATTCGGGCGGTGTTGCTGGTCTTGTTTTAACCTGTCGAAGTGTCTTGAAGAACCGAGATACCGAGTCTGATCGGAACGTCTTGGGAGGAGGTCTATTCCTTCGTTGACCGTGAGAGCTTGTCATGGGCTAAGTTGGGACTCCCCTGCAGGGATTTGAACTTTCGAAAGCCGTGCCCGCGGTTATGGGCAGATGGGAATTTGTTAATGTCCGGTTGTAGATAACTTGAACCTTAACTTAATTAAAATGAATCAACTGAGTGTGTTACCGTGATGGCCTCTTCTCGGCGGAGTCCGGGAAGTGGACACGGTGTTGGAGTAATGTTTGCGCAGGTTGTTCTCTAGTTTCTCGCTCGCGCTTTGCCTCCTCTTCTCGCTCTCTTTTGCGAATAAGTTAGCCACCATATTTGCTAGTCGCTTGCTGCAGCTCCACATATTTTACCTTGCCTTACCTATAAGCTTAAATAGTCTTGATCGCGAGGGTGCGAGATTGCTGAGTCCCTGTGGCTCACAGATTACTATTACACCAGATGCAGGGCCTGATGATTCCGCTCCAGGAGACGCGCTTGAGCTCAAGTGGGAGTTCGACGAGGACTCTCAACGTTACTATGTTTCCTTTCCTGATGATCAGTAGTGGTGCCCAGTTGGGGGTGATTGGGACCGTGTCGCATGTTGGGTTATCTTTTATTTTGGCGCCGTAGTCGGGCCATGAGTGTTTGGCTGATGTAATGTTATTTATGTACTTGATTGACGTGGCGAGTGTAAGCCAACTATGTTATCTCCCCTTTTATTATATATTACATGGGATGTTGTGAAGATTGCCTAACTTGCGACATATGCCTTCAATGCGATATGCCTCTAAGTCGTGCCTCGACACGTGGGAGATATAGTCGCATCGAGGGTGTTACAAGTTGGTATCAGAGCCTTCCCCGACCTTAGGAGCCCCATTGCTTGATCGTTTTTAGCGGCCGAGTTGTGTCTAGAAAAATGTTTTGAGTCATTTAGGAATTATATATCGGAGAGTTTAGGAATTCTTTTTACTTCCCAGTCTCCTCATCGCTCTGGTAAGGCATCCTGACGTAGAGTTTTGACTCTTCTCTTCTCAAATTTCACTAAAAAAAATTTAGGATCACGCGGGTATCTTGGAATTGTTCCGATGGTTTTATGATGAGAACATTGTCTTGGTGCCTCCTGTCAGGGGTTTTGTGGAAGTGTCCCGGGGAGTTGAGCTCTGAGGTGTTGTCGTCATAATTTTATCGTTGCAATTCTGGAATACCTGAGTTTAGTACGCCGACATCGAAAATCTCTTTTATGCAGTTCGTTGGTGAGATAACCTCGACGCCACCCAGTACTGGGGCGGGAGTTCGGGTAGTATCGCCATAACTTGTATAACGGATGCTTTTCGAAGGTTGAGGTAGATGGTTTCCGAAGGTTTCTTGGTTATGTGTTGAAGGATGGATACAGCTGGATGTAGGATTTGCTAGATTTGGGTGAGATATTATGCTTCCCCTGTATCCCCAACACCTGATTGCATAACCGGAAAGGTTCGGGAGTTTCATAGGTGGGAATTCTAGTAGCTCTAGTTCTTCTTCCACGGATATTGGTTTGAGATTGGGATTTCTTACCGATTATTCGTTCTTGATCCGTACCTTGTTGATTTATTTCTCTACCTTAATTCTACGTGGCTTCTCAATTTATGGATATGTGACCATTTCAAGAGGAATGCATTCGTTCATTTTGTTCGGATGTGAAGACTATATGTTGCAATTTTCATTCCGTTGGATTCAGCTTCAATATTTGTCTCAATGTGCTAATGGTGGTCAACCTCTTCAGGATGGCTCCTCCAACGCGCACGACTCCGAATCCTGATCCGCCACCACCTCCACCTCCTCCGAGGCATGGCAAGCTGTGATGGCCGCAACCAATGCAAACACACAGTTGATCATGCAAATTCTTCAGAGCGCAATCAAGGCAACAATCAGAATCACTTTGCTACACTCAACCAGTTCCTTGCTAACGGGCCAAAGACTTTCAGCAATTGTGTTGAGGCAACCGATGCTGACGATTGGCTTGTGGATCTGTGCAAGCATTTCGAGTGCAGTAACGTCAGGCCTGAGGACTTTTCAAGTTCGCTTCCTTCCAACTCAAAGATCAAGCTGCAGAATGGTTCCAGCAGTACAAGGACTCCAGAGGTGGACGTGTTATCACTTGGGATGATTTCCGTCGAGATTTCCGAGCTCATCATATTCCCCAGAGCGTGGTTGAAAGCAAGCGTGAGGAATTCCGCAACCTGAAGCAAGGCTCTTTGTCTGTCTATGACTACAACAAGTTGTTCCAAAGCTCGCCCGCTTTGCCAAGCAGGACGTCCCTGATGAGAAGAGCATGATATACCAGTTCAGGGGTGGTCTCAGAGAAGAAATTCAGCTAGCTCTTGTTCTCTTTGAGCCCTTGAGATACGATGAGTTCTACAACATGGCACTGAAGCAAGAGGCTGCTCAGTTGAGGTGTGATGCTTCCAAGAAGCAAGTCAGAGATGTTACTCCTTCTTCCTCTACTCAAGTGGCCAAGCAGCAGAAGTATTGGCTTCCTCCTCCTCCGTTCCGTCAGCCGTATCAGCAGAAGAGCAAAGGTGGCAGTGGTTCTTCCCACCCACCCAACCCTGGCTTTCAGAACAAGACTTCGTCTCAAGCTCCAAGAT
>NC_053024.1:625605517-625616259 GCF_003073215.2 Triticum urartu
ATTATCTTTCCTCTTTGCTTAAAAGCTTGGTTGGCTCTTTGATGTTTGAGCTCTTTTCTCATGCAATGCTTGACGAACCAAGATAGCAAGTGAGTATGCGATGACAACTTTGTGACACAAGAGATGATACCAATATAGGCAACAATATGTATGTATGTATGTATGCTATGGGAAGTATGATCACTAAATGTGCACAAGTCTCGTTGCCGGCAATACTCAATGGCTAGTCTCGATGGGTAAGCAACGCAAAGGAGTAAGGCGATGATGGCTATCAATGTAATGGCAAGAGTGATATGTCCAATACCAAGATGAGGTTACCGGTCTTGCTTCCGGTATGGTGTCAAAAGTGGAGGCACGAATACCAAGTCGTAGTCGAGGTGGTCGTTGTTGATGACGCGTCCGTGGCGAAGATGAGCGGCGGTGATGTCGATGTCGAACCGTACCTAGATAGCCGAAACACAAAAGGATACGGTACCGCAACTCAAATTCTCAAAACCAAAGGCGACCAAAATCGTCGGAGTAGGTAGCGGTTAAGTGGTGGTGTGGGTTGGGATATTGGAACGGTTTTGCGGAAGTTGGAGGTGGTGTAGCGGATGTCCGGAAGTGGAGGGATGTCAGTCGCCGGTCGTCCGGTAATGGTTGGATGTCGGTGCTTCCTGGGTCGCCGGACGTCCGGTGAAGTGACGGATGTCCGGTGGTCGGGGTCAACACGAAATTTCAAATCCGGGAGGTGATTTTGGCGATTTTGGGAGGGATTTCGAGGTGAAATGGTGGGGGAAAAAGGCGAGATCCACTTGCAACACAACAAATTCAGGATAGGTTGGTGCGACATATGCCATGGATGGCTTAATATTGTGGAGCCAATAAAACATCACTGGTGCCTGGAACGGGATATGAGGCGAAGACAATACAGACTAAGAACGGCGGAAGTCATTAACTCAATCAAGATATCAGCGCATATCACGAGGTAGAATTACACAAAACAACCTAAACCTGCTGCTTTCATCAAACACAGATTTATTCTGTTCGTATTCCGCTATTTGAGGAGCTGTAGGCGAGGGAGTTTTAGCTACTACCGAATGGCTTGGCACTCCGAGAAAAACCTGATATAGGTGAAAGATGAAATGCAGTTAGCGAGGGGACAAAGGACCCAGGACAAGGAGGGCGGGCTTTCTCTTCGGCACTTGATGGTCTAGGTTCTAAAGGATAATCAAGAAAGCTTTTTATTAGAGAGGAGAACCCCTCCTCGCATGGTCCCCAGGGGGTTTATATAGAGCCATTTACCCGGATGAGGTTGTATAGAGGCAGGTGGGAGGAACGGTACTATAAATCCCCGGATCTTTCACGACGCACAGGCGTGGGGGGAATTCCCGAGGGAAAGACGTATGAAGAACCACGAGGGATCGGCAACGAAGGGAAAACCAACAAGAAGTATTCAGCTAAGGGCGCGGCCCCCCTAAGTCCGTCTGCGTCACGCTGGCCGGTGCTTCTCGCCAAGACCGAATATAGGGTGTCACGCCGAGCTGCCTTGGTAGGGGCGTGATTTCTCGAGTACAGAACGGATCCATCACCATCGACCGGGCTATCGCAGGCTATGTGACGGATACACCTGGTCGGAGGTACCACGGTTGTGTCCGTCCCCACCGGGTGAGGAGGGTCTTTGCACAGCGCCCACAAGGGGGAGTAGCTCTTGTCTGTACGGTCGTAAGAGAGTACTGTTGCTGCCTCTGGTGACGGATTGTCTTGTGTCACCTAGGTGGATATCTTCTAGCAAAGGGCAGGGGGCACGGCAGTGGCACTCTCTCTCGGAGAGGTAGATCCGTTATGGGATGAAAAGCAGCTCCTATCTCTCATGAGCTACACCGCCAGCAGAGCGAGACGCGCTCATACTGGAGCCTGTACCTTTCTCTTGTCTCCTTAATGAAGCACCTCCTTGGAGGGAGAGAGCTGGCCGGCTATTGGAAGCCGGCCATACCCTTGGCCGACTGTGGGAAGCCTGGCCCGCCTTTGGGATCTCCCTGACCGAGGGGGCCCGCCACCCCACGGGTCGTACTGACCGCTCGCCGTGGGTGACGTCACGATCATCGTGGCAACAGTGCGCGCCGGACGGGGATGGCCGCCCCGTACTGTGCATTGTGGCCATGTGTGCGCCAGGATTCGGGGGTGGCAGGCTTTACTGTAGCCACGCCCCGTCTTGTCGCCGTTATGTGGGTGCAGACTCTGAGGGCAAGATCTTAGCCATCTGCTGAGGAGCCGGCTCCTAGGAGTCGGCCTTTCCATGGCCGGCTTCGGGAAGTCGGCCTTCTCGTGGTCTTGTTTCTCAAGGATTTCAGGGCTGGGCCACCTTTGCGCAGCTGGCTTTAGAGATAGCCGGCTGGGGGAAGGCGGCCCCATGTCTTGGACGCTTGGAGGCTTGATCGGCCTATAATTTTTCTGAAGTACCAGGGGAAGCTGGCTAGGCCACCCGTGGGCATTTACTCCGACACCGAGTTTGACTTTTGGTTTAGGACATATTTGGAAGTGAGAAAGTGGTTGAGGGCTTTGGAGCATATTACTAAGCACTTTGAGCAAGCAAAGCCATTAAGAAACGCCTCATCCCTTCTTAATAGTATTGGCTTTCCTATAGACTCAATGTGATCTTGGATCACTAAAATATAAAATGTAGAGTCTTGAGCTTGGAGCTTGGGCCAATCCTTTGTCCTTAGCATTTTGAAGGGGTTCCACATCCTCTAGTCCATGCCACTTCATTGTTGAACTCATCTGAAACATACTAGGTAAAAGTGTTAGTCCAACAAGAGATATGTTGTCATTAATTACCAAAATCACCTAGGGAGCACTTGTGCTTTCAAGGGGATCACATCATTAGATAATGATGTGTTTGACTTGACCCATCCATTAGCTTAGCACGATGATCGTTTAGTTTGTTGTTGTTGCTTTCTTCTTAACTTATACATGTTCCTATGACTATGAGATTATGCAACTCCCGAATACCGGAGGAACACTTAGTGTGCTATCAAACGTCACAACATAACTGGGTGACTATAAAGATGCTCTACAGGTGTCTCCGATGGTGTTTGTTGAGTTGGCATAGATCGAGATTAGGATTTGTCACTCCGATTGTCGGAGAGGTATCTCTGGGCCCTCTCGGTAATGCACTACGGAACGAGTAATTAGTTGCGGAATGATGCATTACGGAACGAGTAAAGAGACTTGCCGGTAACGATATTGAACTAGGTATTGAGATACCGACGATCGAATCTTGGGCAAGTGACATACCTATGACAAAGGGAACAACGTATGTTGTTATGCGGTTTGACCGATAAAGATCTTCGTAGAATATGTAGGAACCAATATGAGCATCCAAGTTCTGCTATTGGTTATTAAACGGAGATGAGTCTCGGTCATGTCTACATAGTTCTCAAACCCGTAGGGTCCGCACACTTAACGTTCGGTGGTCGTCGGTATTATGAGTTTATGTGTTTTGATGTACCGAAGGTAGTTCGGAGTCCCGGATATGATCACGGACATGACGAGGAGTCTCAAAATGGTCGAGACATAAAGATCGATATATTGGAAGGCTATGTTTGGACATCGAAAAGGTTCCGGGTGAATTCGGGCATTTACCGGAGTATCGGGGGTTACCGGAACCCCTCGGGGAGTGTATGGGCCTTATTGGGCCTTAGTGGGAGAGAGGAGGAGGCGGCCAAGGTGGAGGGTGCGCCCCCAAGCCCAATCCGAATTGGGTGGGGGGCCGTCCCCCCTTTCCTTCCCTCTCGCTCCCCCTTCCTTCATCTCCTACTCCAACTAGGGAAAGTGGAATCCTACTCCCACCGGGAGTAGGACTCCCCCCCTTGGGCGCGCCGTGAGAGGGACGGCCCTCCCCCTCCTCCACTCCTTTATATACGGGGGAGGGGGCACCCATAGAAAAACAATTTGATTGTTTAGCTGTGTGCGGTGCCCCCCTCCACGGATTTCCACCTCAGCCATATCGTTGTAGAGCTTAGGTGAAGCCCTGCATCGGTAACTTCATCATCACCGTCATCACGCCGTCGTGCTGACAAAACTGTCGGAGTAAATAAGCCATGGATAGCCTAGCCGGCCTTCCCCTGGCCTTCTGAAAAAATTACGAGCCCGTCCGGCTCAAGAATCCAAGACATGGAGCCGCCTTCCCCTTGCTGGCTTGCCACCCAGGCCGGCTTCCGGAAGGCGGTCCGACTTTTAGCCCTCATGAAAAAGCCATGGAAGGGCCGACTTCGAGAAGCCGCCACAAGAAGGACAACTCCAAGAAGCCGGCTCCCATAAAGCGGTCAAGACCGTACCCATCGCTCTCGACCACACGACCACCGCTAACTGGCGTGCGCACGGGGCGGTGCACACGCTGACGAACTGCACCCCGAATCCCTGGAGCACGCATCGCACTGCCGCCACCCCGGGGTCTGGCTCGGAGCCGCTGACCGGACTTCAGGCGTCGCGCCCCGCTACGCGGTGGCAATGACCCGTGGAACGTTCCCGGCGTCCCGCACCACTGGTTCTGGTGGCTGGGGACATTTCCTGGCGCCTTCCTCGTCTTCATGAGTCCTACACTTCTCATATACCTCACATTTTCGTCGAGTCATTCCGCCATCTCTCAGCTCTTTAGCTATCACGCTACTTCGAGCTTTCACGATCGCCGTTACCATTGGGTAAGAGGCAGTCACCATATGCAACAGTTACGGCACTCCACTTCACTTCGCTGCATCCGGTGACGGCTCGACGCACGCGAAACGCACTGACGCACTCGCCAACCGATGCGAACTCGTTAAGGGTCTTGCACCGTGATCTGGGAAACGGTGGCGAGTCATGGCGCTCGGGTAAGGCACTTTGATTGACAACAGATCGCGCTCAGGACCAACCTTCGGGCAGAGAAGACGCCCGAAGGCGGTCCCATAGGCGGCATTCCAGACCCCATTTGGGCACGGTCTCGGCATCACTTTCAGTAGAGCTGGAAAGCATGTCGGGGTGGCCATTATCACTTCACAAGTGGGCCAATGTCGTCAGTTGGTCCAAAAGGTAGGTGAAGCCGGGAGAACAGCCGCCGTTCACCATACTAGAAAGGGAGCACGTACCGCACCCAAATTGGAGAAGATCAAAAAGGAGAGAGCGATTAAGAGCATCAAGGTGGTATAGGGAGACTATGCAAATAGCCCTACAGCCAGGCCACTATATACTATTCGCCAAGTACTCCTTCTTCGCGGTGGGTTCGAAGACGTCGCACACCATAGTAGTTTGGAGCTCGCACACGCACTCCTCACATATGCGGACTGGATCGCATACCGCACAATCCCAGATGCGGTGGGGGTTTATGGCTCTCCTCACATGGGAACTGGGAAACGACACCTCTATAGCCTAGTGTGAAGTCACTCTCACTCTCAATATGGTGGCACGAGTCACTCAAGTCATCATACGTCGCCGTGGTCGAAGGGAAAATCCCATGCTCAACCATCTCGTTGTTGTCGCCGTGGATGAAGGCCGAAGATGGCATCATCACTCTCGCCTAAGATGGAAGCATCATCCTTGCTCGTCACCATGTCGCTCG
Source organism: Triticum urartu (assembly GCF_003073215.2). Lineage (NCBI taxonomy): Eukaryota > Viridiplantae > Streptophyta > Magnoliopsida > Poales > Poaceae > Triticum > Triticum urartu. The sequence continues at coordinate 625,611,093 of NC_053024.1, forward strand.
CCTCCAAAGCTTGGTCCTTGATGGTGTCCGTAGTCGTAGTCGTCGCCGCACCATCTTGAAAAAGAGTCGAAGTAGACTCGGCATCATCAATCGCCTGACATAAAGAGTCGAAGGGATGAAAGTCTGACACTCTGGGACACTAGTTCGAGGTCTTAGATTACCAGACTCGTGTTATGGAACCCCCGGGGGGTAGGCCTATATAACCCCATCCTAGGTGGCCGTAGAGCGCCATCCACCATCTCGCCATATAGGGCATATTGAGGTTGAGTCGTCGCGCAGCTGAGCCTTTAGGGGTGGATTAATAACCTTTGGCCTTCAGGAATTCTTGATTCCGCCTTGCGAGAAGCACGCACGATAAATAGGAGAGGAAGCAGGGCTGCTAGCCGTTGCCCTTCTTCCTCCTCCCACCAAAACAGCTCAAGGAGCATTGTGTAGCTACTTGTTCATCTAGTGATCAATGCGGAGACCCCGCAGAGCAGCAGTAGGGGTGTTATCTCCACGGAGAGCCCCGAAGCTGGGTAAGAATCCGCCGGCGTGCATGTCTTCGCCTTATCCCGTTTCCAGGCACCGGCGATGTCTTACTGGCTCCCACAATGATAAGCCACCCGTTGGCATATGTCGCACCTACCACCCGACATTTGGCGCCCACCGTGGGGCCAGGTGCACCGTCGTCCGGAGACCTGTTCTGGACGGGAACCCTCTTCCTCCCCCGCGAGCGTAGCCAGCCCGGCACGCCCGATGGCGCTTGCCACGACGCGCTGCAAGGCGTCACCAGCATCTGCGCGGCAAGCAGCCTCGCCGATCTCCTCGACGAAACTCTCATCTCCGACGAGCTCGCCTCCGATGCGGGCACCGACCACCTCGCCAACCTTCTCGGCCAGCTCCATGTCTCCAGCGAGCCACCGCCTGCGACCTGGAGTCGGTTGGCTCCACCGACCCGATGCCTGTCGACTCCCTGACACGAACCTCTCCGACAGCCTCCCATCTCACGATCTAGCGACAGGGCTATTGGACACCGCTCAACCAACGTCCACATCTAAAGTCCACACGACCTCGGGCGCTTCACTAGAGCCGACGGTCTTGCGATGCCTGGACTCACCAAACTCTTAACGAATGTGATGGTTTGGGTCGGGTCGTCTCCCACAACGGCGGGGCGGGGCACCACGCCCGCCGGAGAAAACCCTCATTCGCAGAGAGGCGAACAGGCTCACTCGACGCCTCGCAGGCGGGCGGCCCACGCACTTGTTCCGCTCCTTCCGGCTTAATGCCGATGATCGAACGCACTAGACGCGCAATGCGCCTCGCCCTCCTCCTGCAGAAAAGGGCCGTCAAGACTGCTGGCTTTCCGGGCTGCAGCAAGAAACCCGCCTCACTCAAGAGGCTATCAGGCGAGAAGCTGACCGCTGGCTCTCCGCTTCGGCACGGCCGGCCCCGGGCGGGCCAAGCCGGCCGGCCTTGTCAAGCAACGCGGCGCCGTCATCGCCGACGCGCTGGGAGTCGACCGCCCGGTCTATGCCACTCCGCTCGAGAACTTGCGTGCCGCCCAGGCGGCCGTAGACGAGCTGGACGGCCTGGAGGCCGAAGACCTCCCCACATGACCCGGCGCATCCAGCAATTGATTGACGCAGCCGCGCAGCGACACGAAGCCGACGCCGCGCGGAAAGCCTCCCCCGCGCCGAGAACACGGCGCGACGTCCCGGACGCCGACTACGAGCAATACCCGCGCGCGACGCGAGAAGGAGCCGGCTACCAGCCGCAGCCGGACCCGGATCTCCATCGAGCGAGACGCGGACGGTCATCCCCGAGCCATGGAATGGCGGGGCGACCCGCCTCCGCCTCCGCCCGGAGGAGAGAGATATCCCCGCCTCACCCGCCAGTGGCGCACCCGACTGCTCAGCGACCGGGACTGGCACTTCACGAATCGGAACCGCCGGAACTAGGCCCGCGACCGAAGAAGATGCGGCGAGAAAACCGACGACCAAGCCGACCTTCGGCGAGGCAGATCACTAGACCGGCAGGCCAACTGGCGGGGAGAATCCGATCTGGCCGTTTGGTTTTGACACAAGAGATGATTGTCCTGTAGGCCCGGCCTTAGAGTTTTCGGCCCGCCGCATGCCGCGACGAGCCCTTTCCCGAGGAAAGGGTTTCCAAAGGACGTGGAGCTCCTAGAATTGGTCTCTGACACGCAGTCCTTCAGCAGTCGCCAACCCTTCCAGGAATATCAACGGCTCCGTGGAAGCCGGAAGATTGGTTGAGCGACCACCTACTCAGGGCGCACTAGGCGGTTAGCATAGACGAAAGACGTGGCAAGCGTGACGCGTGGGGCATGCCGGGGTTGAAGCATGTGCCGACTTCCTCGTCATGCTGGGCCGCACAGGTACCTGGCCGGACCTGCCCGACTCCACCCATTGGCGCATGCACTTCGACAGGTCCAAGATGCGCACCGGCTTGGGAGCCGGCGTCGTCCTTACCTCTCCGAAAGGCGACAAGCTCAGATACACGCTACAGATCCACTTTGCCGCCTCCAACAACGTGGCCGAGTACGAGGCGCTCATACACGGGCTCCGGCTTGCCAAAGAACTTGGCATTCGCCGGATCCTATGTTATGGCGACTCGGACCTGGTAGTCCAGCAATCATCCGGCGACTGGGACGCCAAGGATGCGAATATGGCGAGCTACCGCTTCCTGGTCCAACAACTCAGCGGATACTTTGAAGGATGCGAGTTCCTCCACGTACCGCGAGCCGACAACGAGCCAGCCGATGCCCTGGCTCGAATAGGCTTCACTCGGCAAGCAATTCCAGCCGGCGTCGCTCTCCAACGCCTCCTCATGCCGTCTATCAAGCCGTCTCCAGAGTCCGATTCCATCTTCGTGCCGTCTGACCCCGATGCGCACGAGTCCGGCTCGAAGAACCAAGTAGGCGACCCCAAGACTCCCGTAACCGGCCCGGCGACCCCGATCTCGGGGACTTCCGCACCGGCTCGGGACTGCGGTGCCGGCCCGGGGACTGCACCAGCACAACAGCGGCGGTGACTTCACCACTAGCCCCATATATGAGCTGTTTCCACAATTCCCATGTGAGGAGAACCACAACCCCCACCACTTGAGTGAGATGAGTGACTCCACCATATGTGAGTTTGAGCGCACCTATTTTGAGGGAGTGAGTGAACCACCACATAGAGAGAGTGAGATAGTTGATAGGGCATGTGAGGCCATTTGCATTTCTAACGACTTGACCTCTACCTCTATTGTGTCTTCTCATTTGGTGCTAGGTCCCATCTATGATGACGCGCCGATTCGCGACGACTACGTCCTACCTTTGGACAAGACGATGGCCATGGTGGAATATGATGCACCCCACATGGTTCCATCACGATGAAGATGACCATCCCAAGGTCATCCCAATGGACCTACCATCGTCTCATCAAGTGCCTACCGGACCCATGACTCGATCACGTGCAAGAGTCCTTGAAACCGAGGTGACATCTCTCCTCTCACAATTCCACTTCGACGCACATGAAGCATGGCTACTACCTCATATGGATACCTTGTGCATACTCAGGTAAAATGGAGAAGCTAAGGAGCAAGGACAAGAAGAAGAGGAAGATGGACAAGAAGACGGAGAAGAAGAAGAGCTGCAGGAAATTCCCCAGCCACCGGACGACCGGCCGGGACCGGACGTCCGGCGCCTGAAGCGTCAGCCGAGCTCCAGCCAGCAGACGTCCAATCCAGACCGGACGACCGCTGCCCCTGCACCGGAGGCCAATGAGCGGACGTCCGGCCCCGACCGGATGATCGGTGCGACCGCACCCGTGCCAAAGTCAGCGGAAGTCCGGAGCCTCCGGACGTCCGGCACCCCCATCACAGAGCGGAACCAGTGGACGACCGGAGGACACCGAACGTCCGGCAGCTCCTGAGACACTGGACGACCAGTCCCTAGCGGACGTCCGGTACCTGTCTGCGCACAGTGTTCGGGCCCGAGGCCCATGTACCCCTTCACTTCGCCCCCATTTGCACTTAGACTATAAATGGACCCCCCATTCATCCTAGCTAGGGTTAGCATTTGTTTAGCTCATTCGAGAGATAGAGCATTGCTCATCCATATTGGATCTACTCCTCGAGAGAGACCGCGGCCCCTCTTCGGAGAAGATCCACCTTGGATTCAAGACCCCTTTTCAAGGGAAGATCCCCTTATGGATACAAGACCTCCTCACGGAGAAGAATCGGTTACCGTGTATCGTCCCTAGTTGTCCGTGGATTCATGTAACGTTCTATGTACTCGAGGATCTAGCCCATGTGTGACTTATTCGTGTCGGTTTAGTGATTTCCTCTTGTGTTTTCCTTCCGTTCATCCTTGTGTTCTTCGTGTTTTCCCCGGGATCCGCTCCTTTCGTGAAAGATCGGGCGATTAGGGTCTCCACCCTACATCATCTTGGTATCATGAGCAAGGTTCATCACGATTTCGGAGCCCCCCTCTTCGTTTTCTAGCTTGATTTTGTTCTTTTTCATCCTAATTCGAAAATCCCCACAAAAATAGCCAAAAAAACAATTCTTGTGTTTTGTGAGTTTTGATGATGATTTGTTGGATTTGATCCGTGAATTTGTTGTGTTGCAAGTGGATCTCGCCTTCCCCCACCATTTCCACCTCGAAATCCCACCCAAAATCCCCAAAATCACCTCCCAGATCTGAAATTTCGCGTTGACCCCGACCACCGGACGTCCGTCACTTCACCGGACGACCGGCGACCCAGGAAGCACCGGACGTCCAACCATTACCGGACGACTGGCGACCGGACATCCATCCACTTCCGGACATCCTCTACACCACCTCCAACTTCCGCAAACCATTCCAATATCCCAACCCACACCACCACTTAACCGCTACCTACTCCGACGATTTTGGTCGCCTTTGGTTTTGAGAATTTGGGTTGCGGTACCGTATCCTTTTGTGTTTCGGCTATCTAGGTACGGTTCGACATCGACATCACCGCCGCTCATCTTCTCCACGGACGCGTCATCAACAACGACCACCTCGAGTACGACTTTGTATTCGTGCCTCCACTTTGACACCATACCGGAAGCAAGACCGGTAACCTCATCTTGGTATTGGACATATCACTCTTGCCATTACATTGATAGCCATCACGCCTTACTCCTTTGCGTTGCT
>NC_053024.1:625617259-625628587 GCF_003073215.2 Triticum urartu
CGTACAAATCATCTTTCCGATACCCTTAAACACTAGAGACTTGTCAGATTCCATTAGAACAAGGCAATATTTTCCAAACATCACAATCATGTTTAAATCACAAAGCATTGAGACAGACATTAAGTTGAAACCAAGGGATTCAACAAGCATGACTTTATCCATGTGTTGATCCTTTGAGATTGCAACTCTACCTAGACCCAATACCTTGCTTTTACCAGTGTCAGCAAATGTGATGTGACTTTTGTCAGATGGACGTAAGGTTGAGTCCATGAGAAGGCTTCGCTTGCCAGTCATGTGATTAGTACACCCACTATCAATAATCCATTCTGAAGCAGCTGGTGTCGTACCCTACAGTGCAGTTAGGGGGATAGGCTTCACGAAGAGAATTGTGAAGCATAAACATTTGACGAGCAAGTGGATTATGAAAGCTTAGATCGAGGTTAGGACTGATAGGGCAAGTAGCAAGCGACTCAGGAACAAAATACATAATAAGACCATTTGGGCATTTGATCTTGCGCCCTACAAGATGTTTAAGGTCCCCAGCAATAGCTTCAGACGATTTTGGTTTTCGGCTGGAGACCTTTCCCTGCAAAAGAGAGTTAAGCTTTCTTAGCCACCCACATCTTCAAGGGTGGCTTCGAAGCAATGAGTCTAAGTGCAGCATCTGAGAACTTTGGCTTTGGAGCCCTAGCAAAAAGTCTTGCAGGTGGACAATAGTACTCATTAGGATAAGCAGAATAGTTTTTGGTCTTATGAACATGGCGGTTTGATGAAACACGCTCATATTCATAGGCCTGAGTAAGGTTTCCCTGCAAAACATTTGCATTAGTGTGACTCAGGTGAGTCCTCTGTCTGTATGAAGCCTTTGGACCATATGAAGCCTGTGGTCTGGGGTTTGTCTTCTTCACTTGTGGTTTCATGATGACATTCACAGGAAGATTCTCCAAACACCTTTTCGGCACCCAGACTTTCTTCATAGGCGGCCCATTCCTGCAGTTACTACCAATATAACCCCTGTGGCAAAACACTTCACCATTCTGATTCTTAAACAGTTTATAGTTTGCATCAAAGGATCATCAATAACAATGGGGATTAGCACAAGTGAAGCCAGATAGGGTGGATGGATCCGCTGAAGGTTCCTTTGCAGCAACCCATGTGGTTTTGGGGTACTGCTCAGGTTTCCAATAAGAGCCATCAGCATTCATTTTCCTTTCGAACCCAACACCCTCCTTCCTAGGGGTTCGGTTCAGGATCTGCCTTTTGAGGACATCACTTAGTGTCTGATGCCCTTTGAGAATTTTGTACATCCCTGTTTCAAGCAATGTCTTCAACCTAGCATTCGCATCAGCAATAGTAGTGGTATCCTCAGCAGAGGGGTTAGTTACCACATCAACAGTTGAAGATATTGCAATAGTAGCAGCAGTTCAACACCCAGCAATAGAAGTAGTGTTTTCACGCTCGATGCATTTAAGACATGGTGGTTCAAATCCTTCCTGAGCTGAACTGATCTGTTCGGCGCGAAGTGACTCGTTTTCCTTTTGAGATCTTCATGAGCCGCTCTCAATTTCTCAAAATCTTGCTTCCTTTGAAGATAATCATATGAAAGCTTTTCATGAGTTGTAGAGAGCATTTCATGACGATTTCAAGTTCCTCATACTTAACGTGAAGATTTTTTATGTCTTCAATTAAGGACTGGGATCGAGTCATTTCAGCGTCTAACAGATCATCACTTTTGTCTAACAGTTTTTGAATATGTTCCAAGAGCCTTGCTCTTCTCAGCCTAATTGTAGGCTTGCACACACTTGTCAGCCAGGCTCTTCATGCGCTCACGAGAACCTTTAGCTTCTTCACGCTTCTTGAGAAAGGCTTCCTTGAGCTCATGCAGTATAATCTTGAAGTTTTTCACATCTTGCACGTTGAGCTTGGCCATGTGCTTCTTGAACTGAGCTTTCTCATAGTCGATCTTTTGCTTCAGTTCAACGATGCGCTGAGCTAGAGCTAGCTCAGAGGCAATGGCGCCAGTGAAGGCGACACTGAGGCCAATTGGAAGTTGCAGATCTTCAAAGCTGAGGTTGGCATGTCAAACCAATCATCAATGAAGTATGGATGATTGCCACATCAAAGAGAGGCCAATCATTGAAGATGTTCTGCTTCTTCCTTGCTCTTGAATCAGTTGCTCAAGAGCGTCATCTGCAAGATCTTCATCGCTGGACAGATCAGTGGCGTCATTGCGCAGAATAGCAGCAGCAGTTCTTGGCTGGTGGGCTGCAAGGGCATCTTTACTCTTCAAGGGCTTGGAGATGCGTGACAAATCTTCAGACTGCACACTGTGTTCAGGAGGTGCAGTGGCCAGAGGCTTCGCCTGTAAGACCTTTGCTGCAGGAGCAGGCTCTGAAGCTTTAGGCTTCTTCAGTTTCTTTGGTGTTGGCGGTGCAGGCGCTTCATCAGATTCGGCGTCATCTGCAGGCTCATCCACGGTTGTCCCTTGAACCATGATATGAGTGATGAGACCTTCCAGGTTGTAGAAGGGCCCAACAATATTGGGTTCAGCTTTGCGTGTGCCATCAGCACGAGGAGCAGAGGGGGCTGGATTGAAGTCTAAGCCTCGTGACTTCTTGTTCTCTTTGGCCGAGTTCCTGGCAAACTGAAGGTTGCGCTTGAACAGATTATCATCGCGGCACCACAGTAATGAAGATGGGTCTGCATCCACAGGCTGTGGTCCACGGACCATGCAAGGATAGAAGCTTGTTCAATGGCTTTCAGCTCTGGACTTGGGTGAAGATTTTCTGGTATAGAATGTCTCCCCATGGGTCGGTTTGATGGCATTCTTTCTCAGCATACTCCTGGGTCACGAACCTGTACTTGAACCACTGTTCTGCCCAATATCTTCGAATCCATTGGATTCGTGTCTTGCGTTGATTGTAATCCTCTTCTGGATCTGTCTTGTACAGCTCTGAGAGGTCATCAGGCAAATCTCTTGATGTTCCCCCTCGACGCTGTCTGCCACCCTTCCTTGCTTGATTTCTCTGTAGCCATGAACTTAAACTGAAAAGGCTTCAAAGGCTTCCGTTTTTCTGTTCAAACAGGAACTGGCTTCGGGAGAGAGTTAATATGTGATGCCTGTAAGATTTCTGCAAACGAATGCAGACTATTGAGAACCAAGGGATTCTCCCAACGGACATGTACCTGTGACAGCATTTAAGGTGCGAGGGAAGGGGAAGAGGTCATATGCATTCTCAGAAGATTTTGAAGATAAATCAGTTTAGAAGACATTGACCTCATCCGTGCGAAGACATTCACTCATAGATAAAGAGTTGGTTCCAGGCTTTGTACGAATCCACGAATAAGTACAAGTGAGGAATCTAACTACTTTGTGAAGCATAAGTGAACATACTAGGCATATTATGATATGCAGTATGAAATAGATCCAACTTGTGTGAACAGAAACTGCTTGTGGTAGAAAGTAATGAATCTATAGGATCAAAGGGCTCCGTAAAAAGGAAGTTTTATTTACCACACAAAGAACTGCTAGACGGAGTGGGAGAGGAGGCCGAAAGTTCGATCGTCCGTGCCCTAACTTGGCGAGGGAGGACACCTACGGCGACGGCGGAGAAGACGATGTCTACGGGCCGGCGTGAAGACGGCGTCAGTGAGGTCGCGGCTGCTAAGCGCTTCGTCGCCGGCGTTGTCGAGGGCTAGCGGTGGCGCTAGGGGTTTGTGCGAGAGTGGAAGAAAGGATAATGACTGTGGTGAGGCGTGTATTTATAGGGACAGGGACAGGCACAGTGTTATTACACAGGTGCCCCTGGCGATTCACATCTCAAGGGAACGTGGCTATCATGCAACATATCGGAGGTTGTCCACGTTCCCACGCACGCCTGGATTGCCGAGTGGTCATTCCCACTTCTCTGGGTTTCAGGTGAAAGGATTTAGCATTGAAAACATACTTAATGTTTGTCTCTATATCTTCTGCTGACAAGGACGCAGAGAAGATATTCAACAGTTTCAATAGAATGCAAATGATTTGGAGAGATAGAGTTTGAGATAGAAAGCATAGAGAGGTTAGGGTCCGATCAAATTCACTTAGTTCAAAAGATTCAACAAGGAGACATAGCTATAAGTGAATGCTGTAGAGGACAGAACACTAATATATATATATATATGTGAAAGACAATCAAATCAACATAGTGAAGATAATCATAAAGACAAGTTGAGATTGAAGCCAAACCAAATGTGAAGACATACCAAACGTAACACCATGAGTGAAACAACTTCAAACAGAAAAATTTGGTGGTGGCATTACCCACCGTATAGGAAGTATTAGACCCAGACACGGCGCACAATTATCGTGTCGCTCCAAAGTCAAATTCCACATTAATGTATTCACACTTAGATGTTAAGTCTTCATGATTGAAGATATACTTTACTTCGGTGTGTTGCACATCTAAGTCATCAATATGCATAAGTGTTAGGATGTGTGCCTGATCACAGGACATTTGAGGATTCCATGATATTTAGCTCACACCGTAACTTGCAAAACCTCTTCTTCATCCAAGGGCTTGGTGAAGATATATTCAATTGCTCTTCAGTGTGACGTGTTATGATATCCAATATTCTTCCTTCACACATGAATCTCTGAGAAAGTGATGACGAATTTCAATGTGCTTTCTCTTTGAGTGCTGAACTGGGTTGTTGGCAATCTTGATGGCGCTTTCGTTGTCGCAGTAGAGTGGCACTTGCTTCAGATGAATGTCATAGTCTTTGAGTGTTTGCTTCATCCGTAGAAGCTGAGCGCAGCAAGATCTAGCAGCAATGTATTCAGATTCAGCAGTGGAGAGAGATGCACAGTTCTGCTTCTTTGAAGACCAACATACAAGTGATCCTCCCAGAAAATGACATGTGCCTTATGTAGACTTGCGATCCACCTTGTCACCAGCATAATCAGCATCCGAGAATCCAACCAGATCAAACTCTGAGCCCTTTGGATACCATAATCCTAATGTTGGGGTGTAAGCCAAATATCGAAGAATTCGCTTCACAGCCAAGTGATGCGATTCCTTTGGTGCCGCTTGGAATCGAGCACACATGCAAACACTAAGCATAATATCTGTCCTAGATGCACATAGATAAAGTAAAGAACCAATCATGGAGTGGTATACCTTTTGATAGAACTCTTTACCATTGTCGTCGGGACCCAGATGATGTTTGGCTGGCATTGGCGTCGTGAAGCCTTTGCAGTCTTGCATCCCAAATTTCTTCAGGAAATCTTTGAGGTACTTCTCTTGAGATATGAAGATGCCGTTGCGTTGCTGACGTATTTGAAGACCAAGGAAGAACTTTAGCTCACCCATCATGAACATCTGATATTGCTCTTGCATCATATATCCAAACTCTTCACTGTATTTCTGATTGGTGCAGCCGAAGATAATGTCATCCACATATATTTGGCACACAAACAGTTCACCATCATATGTCTTCGTGAAGAGAGTGGGGTCGAGGGAACCAGGTTTGAAGCCTTTGCTCTTCAGGAAGTCTTTGAGTGTGTCATACCAAGCCCGAGGGGCTTGTTTGAGGCCATACAAGTGCCTTGTTGAGCTTGTACACCATGTCAGGATGTTTTGGATCTTCAAAGCAGAGAGAGATGGCAACATACACTTCTTCTTCAATCTTGCCATTGAGAAAAGTGCTCTTCACATCCATTTGATACAGAAGAATGTTATGATGATTTGCATAGGCCAGCAGTATGCGTATGGCTTCAAGTCTAGCCACAGGAGCAAATGTTTCATCGAAGTCAATCCCTTCAACTTGAGTATGTACCCTTGAGCAACGAGACGAGCTTTGTTTCTGACAACTTGACCATGCTCATCTTGCTTGTTGCGATATATCCATTTGGTGCCTATTATATTGTGCTTGCAAGGATCAGGACGCTTAACCAGTTCCCATACATTATTCAGCTCAAACTGTTGAAGCTCTTCTTGCATAGCTTGAATCCATTCAGGTTCCATGAAGGCTTCTTCAACTTTCTTGGGTTCAGATATTGAGACGAATGCGAAGTGCCCACAGAAATTTGCTAGCTGTGTTGCCCTTGAACGAGTGAGTGGACCTGGTGCATTGATGCTATCAATTATTCTCTCAATCTGTACTTCATTTGCAACACGAGGATGTACAGGACGAAGATTTTGCTCTTGCTGATCATTGTCATCGTTAGAAGGATTGTCTTCAGGCTGAGCATTGTCTTCAGTTTGATCAGGTGCGGAGATGATAAGTTCCTCTTCAGGCTGAGATTCAGATGGTATGATTTCTCCAGTTCCCATAAGTTTGATTGATTCACTGGATGGAACTTCATCTAGCACGTTTGGCAGGTGCTCTCTTTGTGAGCCGTTAGTCTCATCGAACCGCACATCCACTGTTTCAACCACTTTATAGTGAAAAAGGTTGAAGACTCTGTAGGAGTGCGAATCCTTTCCATATCCAAGCATAAAACCTTCATGTGCTTTTGGTGCAAATTTTGAAGTGTGATGTGGATCCTTGATCCAGCACCTGGCACCAAATACTCTGAAGTAACTGACATTTGGCTTCTTGCCAGTAAGGAGCTCATAGGATGTCTTGTTCAGAAGCTTGTGAAGATAAACACGGTTGATGATATGGCATGCAGTATCAATGGCTTCAGGCCAGAATTTTCTTGGAGTCTTGTATTCATCAAGCATCGTCCGGGCCATCTCAATAAGTGTTCTGTTCTTGCGTTCCACGACGCCATTCTGCTGCGGTGTGTACGGAGCTGAGAATTCATGTGTGATGCCCAAAGTATCAAGATAAGTGTCTAGGCAGTGTTCTTGAATTCAGTGCCATTGTCACTTCTGATGTGCTTGATCTTGACGCCATAGTTGTTCATGGCTCGATTGGCGAAGCGTCTGAAGACATCCTGCACTTCAGTCTTGTAGAGGATTATATGCACCCAAGTATATCTTGAATAATCATCAACAATGACAAAGCCATAGAGACAAGCAGTAGTAGTAAGAGTTGAGTAATGAGTGGGACCGAAAAAGGTCCATGTGGAGCAGTTCGAAGGGTTGAGTCGTTGTCATGATTGTCTTCGAGGGATGCTTGGCCCTCGTCATCTTTCCTGCTTCACAGGCACCGCATAAGTGATCCTTCTTGAACTTGACGCCCTCGATGCCTATGACATGCTTCTTCCTTGCAAGGGTGTGGAGGTTCCTCATGCCAGCATGCCCTAGCCTTCGATGCCAGAGCCAGCATTCAGAAGCTTTTGCTAGAAGACATACTGCAAGTTGTGGTCCTGCTGAGAAATCTACCACGTACAAATCATCTTTCCGATACCCTTCAAACACTAGAGACTTGTCAGATTCCATTAGAACAAGGCAACGATATTTTCCAAACATCACAATCATGTTTAAATCACAAAGCATTGAGACAGACATTAAGTTGAAACCAAGGGATTCAACAAGCATGACTTTATCCATGTGTTGATCCTTTGAGATTGCAACTCTACCTAGACCCAATACCTTGCTTTTACCAGTGTCAGCAAATGTGATGTGACTTTTTTCAGATGGACATAAGGTTGAGTCCATGAGGAGGCTTCACTTGCCAGTCATGTGATTAGTACACCCACTATCATAATCCATTCTGAAGCAGCTGGTGTCGATACCCTACAGTGCAGTTAGGGGGATAGGCTTCACGAAGAGAATTGTGAAGCATAAACATTTGACGAGCAAGTGGATTATGAAAGCTTAGATCGAGGTTAGGACTGATAGGGCAAGTGGCAAGCGACTCAGGAACAAAATACATAATAAGACCATTTGGGCATTTGATCTTGCGCCCTACAAGATGTTTTAAGGTCCCCAGCAATAGCTTCAGACGATTTTGGTTTTCGGCTGGAGACCTTTCCCTGCAAAAGAGAGTTAAGCTTTCTTAGCCACCCACATCTTCAAGGGTGGCTTCGAAGCAATGAGTCTAAGTGCAGCATCTGAGAACTTTGGCTTTGGAGCCCTAGCAAAAAGTCTTGCAGGTGGACAATAGTACTCATTAGGATAAGCAGAATAGTTTTTGGTCTTATGAACATGGCGGTTTGATGAAACACGCTCATATTCATAGGCCTGAGTAAGGTTTCCCTGCAAAACATTTGCCATTAGTGTGACTCAAGGTGAGTCTCTGTCTGTATGAAGCCTTTGGACCATATGAAGCCTGTGGTCTGGGGTTTGTCTTCTTCACTTGTGGTTTCATGACGACATTCACAGGAAGATTCTCCAAAACACCTTTTCGGCACCCAGACTTTCTTCATAGGCGGCCCATTCTGCAGTTACTACCAATATACCTGGCAAACACTTCACCATTCTGATTCTTAAACAGTTTATAGTTTGCATCAAAGGATTCATCAATAACAATGGGATTAGCACAAGTGAAGCCAGATAGGGTGGATGGATCGCTGAAGGTTCCTTTGCAGCAACCCATGTGGTTTTGGGGTACTGCTCAGGTTTCCAGTAAGAGCCATCAGCATTCATTTTCCTTTCGAACCCAACACCCTCCTTCCTAGGGGTTCGGTTCAGGATCTGCCTTTTGAGGACATCACATAGTGTCTGATGCCCTTTGAGAATTTTGTACATCCCTGTTTCAAGCAATGTCTTCAACCTAGCATTCGTCATCAGCAATAGCAGTGGTATCCTCAGCAGAGGGGTTAGTTACCACATCAACAGTTGAAGATATTGCAATAGTAGCAGCAGTTCAACACCCAGCAACAGAAGTAGTGTTATCACGCTCGATGCATTTAAGACATGGTGGTTCAAATCCTTCCTGAGCTGAACTGATCTGTTCGGCGCGAAGTGACTCGTTTTCCTTTTGAAGATCTTCATGAGCCGCTCTCAATTTCTCAAAATCTTGCTTCCTTTGAAGATAATCATATGAAAGCTTTTCATGAGTTGTAGAGAGCATTTCATGACGATTTTCAAGTTCCTCATACTTAACGTGAAGATTTTTTATGTCTTCAATTAAGGACTGGGATCGAGTCATTTCAGCGTCTAACAGATCATCACTTTTGTCTAACAGTTTTTGAATATGTTCCAAGAGCCTTGCGCTTCTCAGCCTCATTGTAGGCTTGCACACACTTGTCAGCCAGGCTCTTCATGCGCTCACGAGAACCTTTAGCTTCTTCACGCTTCTTGAGAAAGGCTTCCTTGAGCTCATGCGTAGCATAAATCTTGAAGTTTTTCACATCTTGCACGTTGAGCTTGGCCATGTGCTTCTTGAACTGAGCTTTCTCATAGTCGATCTTTTGCTTCAGTTCAACGATGCGCTGAGCTAGAGCTAGCTCAGAGGCAATGGCGCCAGTGAAGGCGACACTGAGGCCAATTGGAAGTTGCAGATCTTCAAAGCTGAGGTTGGGCATGTCAAACCAATCATCAATGAAGTTATGGATGATTGCCACATCAAAGAGAGGCCAATCATTGAAGATGTCTGCTTCTTCCTTGCTCTTGATCAGTTGCTCAAGAGCGTCATCTGCAAGATCTTCATCGCTGGACAGATCAGTGGCGTCATTGCGCAGAATAGCAGCAGTCAGTTCTTGGCTGGTGGGCTGCAAGGGCATCTTTACTCTCAAGGGCTTGGAGATGCGTGACAAATCTTTAGACTGCACACTGTGTTCAGGAGGTGCAGTGGCCAGAGGCTTCACCTGTAAGACCTTTGCTGCAGGAGCAGGCTCTGAAGCTTTAGGCTTCTTCAGTTTCTTTGGGCTTTGGCGGTGCAGGCGCTTCATCAGATTCAGGCGTCATCTGCAGGCTCATCCACGGTTGTCCCTTGAACCATGATATGAGTGATGAGACCTTCCAGGTTGTAGAAGGGCCCAACAATATTGGGTTCAGCTTTGCGTGTGCCATCAGCACGAGGAGCAGAGGGGGCTGGATTGAAGTCTAAGCCTCGTGACTTCTTGTTCTCTTTGGCCGAGTTCCTGGCAAACTGAAGGTTGCGCTTGAACAGATTATCATCGCGGCACCACAGTAATGAAGATGGGTCTGCATCCGCAGGCTGCAGTCCACGGACCATGCAAGGATAGAAGCCTTGTTCAATGGCTTCAGCTCTGGACTTGGGTTGAAGATTTCTGTATAGAATGTCTCCCCATGGTCGTTTGATGGCATTCTTATCAGCATACTCGTGGGTCACGAACCCTGTTCATATTCATATT
This sequence comes from Triticum urartu, assembly GCF_003073215.2. Classification (NCBI taxonomy): domain Eukaryota; kingdom Viridiplantae; phylum Streptophyta; class Magnoliopsida; order Poales; family Poaceae; genus Triticum; species Triticum urartu. Next base: position 625,627,452 of record NC_053024.1, read on the forward strand.
CATAGGCCTGAGCAAGTGAATATTCATAGTTTTTGAGCTTGGCCATGTGCTTCTTGAACTGAGCTTTCTCATAGTCGATCTTTTGCTTCAGTTCAACGATGCGCTGAGCGAGAGCTAGCTCAGAGGCAACGGCGCCAGTGAAGGCGACACTGAGGCCAATTGGAAGTTGCAGATCTTCAAAGCTGAGGTTGGGCGTGTCAAACCAATCATCAATGAAGTTATGGATGATTGCCACATCAAAGAGATGCAAATCATTGAAGATCTCTGCTTCTTCCTTGCTCTAGATCAGTTGCTCAAGAGCGTCATCTGCAAGATCTTCATTGCTGGACACATCAATGGCGTCATTGCGCAGAATAGCAGCAGCCGTCAGTTCTTGGCTGGTGGGCTGCAAGGGCATCTTTACTCTCGAGGGCTTGGCGATGCATGACAAATCTTCAGACTGCACACTGTGTTCAGGAGGTGAAGTGGCCAAAGGCTTCGCCTGTAAGACCTTTGCTGCAGGAGCAGGCTCTGAAGCTTTAGGCATCTTCAGTTTCTTTGGCTTTGGCGGTGCAGGCGCTTCATCAGATTCAGCGTCATCTGCAGGCTCATCCACGGCTATCCCTTGAACCATGATATGAGTGATGAGACCTTCCAGGTTGTAGAAGGGCCCAACAATATTGGGTTCAGCGTTGCGTGTGCCATCAGCACGAGGAGTATAGGGGGCTGGATTGAAGTCTAAGCCTCGTGACTTCTTGTTCTCTTTGGCCGAGTTCCTGCCAAACTGAAGGTTGCGCTTGAACAGATTATCATCGCGGCACCACAGTAATGAAGATGGGTCTGCATCCACAGGCTGCGGTCCACGGACCATGCAAGGATAGAAGCCTGTTCAATGGCTTCAGCTCTGGACTTGGGTTGAAGATTTCTGTATAGAATGTCTCCCCAGGGTCGTTTGATGGCATTCTTCTCAGCATACTCCTGGGTCACGTACCTGTACTTGAACCACTGTTCTGCCCAATATCTTCGAATCCATTGGATTCATGTCTTGCGCTGATTGTAATCCTCTTCTGGATCTGTCTTATACAGCTCTGAGAGGTCATCAGGCAAATCTCTTGATGTTCCCCCTCGACGCTGTCTGCCACCCTTCCTTGCTGATT
>NC_053024.1:625629587-625645441 GCF_003073215.2 Triticum urartu
TTTTCCGGTTTATTTAATTTAGCGAGCGTTCGTCGTTTTTTTTCTTTTTCTCGGATTAAATCCGTGATTTTTCTGATCGTGATTCCTGATCCGATTTTCGTTTTAGTATAACTTTTCGCTCGTTTATTGGAATCAGGCGATTCAAGCGCCTGGAGTTTCGTCTCGAAACCCTCTATCCGTTTAACCAACTTAAACAAGATTTTTCTACTATAAAATTTGCCCTAGATCCAGATTAGTAGAACGAAGTTGTTTTCTTTAGCCGTTTGACTTTCGTTGTTTCGTTCGATTTGATTCTTTCTGCCAACCGGAGTTCTTAAGTTGAACCTTCTGGTTAGATCTCTTATTTGAGTTTTACCTGTGCATTAGACGAGTACTTATTGTATGCTTGTTTGTTTGTCTGCGATAGAATACCCGGAGTGCGCCGCTTGTTATTTCGAATCGCTAGGTTTCCCGGATCATCAGCAAGGCAAGTAACACTTTGATCATACCTTTTCTACTACCCAGTTTTATTGCATTAGATCAATCCTCACACATTGCATGGTTAGGATCTAATTAAATTGTGGGATGGGAAGTAGATGAGGTAGTACCTATTACCTATTGTTATCAAACCTTTGGGAGTTACTTCTACGTTTGCTTATTATGCCATGCTATGCTAGTAGACGTGGATTGGGTGAGTGAAATCCATGACAGATGTTAGTTTTGTTAATTAATGGTTTATCTAAGGTGGCAACTTAAACACACATCTGGGTGGATTGAGGCACCTGGGTATTCCAGGACTTGCTTGTTTTTCTTTTGGACCGCCACCCAGGCTCAAAGGGATCATGAGACTATTCATACTAGAAACTTCCATGTGCAGCCACAAGCTATTATGGGCTCTAGCATAGTTGACTAGGTTGTGCGAACTCTTACAGTGGTAGACTAGTAGATGTAGGGGATGTAGGTGGTACGGTCTACCCGATCGTAAGGTGCTAGCGCTTCTGAAAGACTATGTCTCAGTCATCCGTCTTCTCAAACACCCTGTAGTGCGAGAAACCCAACGGAGGCGATCGAGTCTTGTGGGGAAAAGTGCGCAAACCTCTGTAGAGTGTAATAAACTAATCATGGTTAGCCGTGTTCCCGGTTATGGACATCTTGAGTATCTAGTACCTGGATTATCATGTGAATCTCAACATGTTACTCTAAATTAATTTTGTTGGGTTTTGTTTAATGATGATGCTTAATTGGGATTGAGAATGCTGTCAACCATTCTCAATGTTTAACAACTACCATGATAGTTAAATAAATTTATTCCTTTGTAGTAGGGAAAAATTGGCTTTACGCAAAACTGTAACCATAGAGCTTTCCACCAGCCAGATATGCATATAGTATAGCTGTTTCATTCCATTACTCTCTATGTGTTACCTTGCCAGCATATTCCATGTGCTGACCCGTTTTTGGGCTGCAACGTTAATGTTGCAGACTTTTCAAACGACGATTAAGGAGTTTTAGGTCGTGGTTCTATACTCAGTGATGCCGTTGGAGTTGATGGACTCACTTATCTTCCAAGCCTTCCGTTGTTATCATTATTAGATGGCCTTAAGCCATATTTATTGTAATAAGTTCTCTTTTGAGACACTCGATGTAATAAGTGTGTTATTGCTACTCTACTATAAATCCTCCGAGTACTGTGTGGTGTCAGCATTATTGATCCAGGGATGACACCGGAGCACAGAGATCAGACTGTTTGAGGTCTGGTCGCTACAGAGATGGTATCAGAGCACACGCTGACTGTAGGACATGACCACTAAGCTAAAAGACCTAGATCACTATCCATTCTCTTCTCTTCTGACTTCTCATCTTTTCTACTCTTTTAGGATGGCGGATGCAAGGAACAAGTTCACGCAATCGGATGAAGATACACCCTTTGGACGTCACTTGAAGGAAGTCACTAGATACCTGAATATAGGAGTACCAAGCTTCTCCGGAACCTACAACGCCACTTTACCCGAAGAAGAGCGCTGGATGATTCAAGTTCAAGTTCCAGGAAGGACGTTCATGCCAGTCACTGAGCCCATAGAGTTTTCTTTTGATGCACCAACTTGGAGTCTAGGAAAGGGCATGGCAGCTCACATCGCCATGGGACGCATTGGAGAAATCTACCGCAAGGATCTCAAGGATACTATCTACCAGATTTGTGGGTGCCGAGATGAGCACTGGGAGATGATCAGCACCAAGAAGGATAGATCAATCGCAGCTTTTATCCAGGAGTTAAACCAGCACATTCGACGACAGGAGAACCAGATGTGTGCCGACATGATAGATCTGAAGAAGGCTAAGACTAGAATCAAGGAACTGGAGGAAGAACTCAAGGCTACACGTGAAGATTATGAAGAGGAAATTGAAGTATTGGTGGAGAAGGATGACGAACTGATCAAGAAGATTGGAATATTTATGGGAGGCCCTACACTAGTGGATGAAGACGAAGAACCCAAGGAGATTAACCCGGAAGACTACATCATCATCGACGACACCGACTCGGATCCAGATAGTAGCGATGATGACTATGTTGATGAAGCTGGAGCAGATATCATGGAGTCTGCAACCGAAGAATATTTCTAGTAGACCACCTCATTAGTAGTAGTAGTCCACCATGTAAATATAGTAGTCCAAGCACTTCTTGCGATAGATAGATCGATTGTATGCCCTTGTTTGATTGAATGAAGTGAATTGTTTGCTTTTGCCTCATGTGCATGTGGGTAGTGTTTTCTCTTTAGACCCCTTCTATTCTTACATCTCATCTTTTCTAAACCCTCAGATGCCTCCGAGACATGACCCCGGATTCACCTTTCCACCGGAGCTCACCCAGTTGATCCAGCAGCAGAACACATTGATGCAGTTGCTAGTCCAGAATCAGAATCAAGGGAACAACAAAAACCCACCACCACCACCACCACCTGTTGATCACTTAGCTCATTTTCTTAGGCTGAATCCGTCGGTGTTTTCCAGTAGCACCGAGCCGATAGTAGCAGATGATTTGCTCTGCAAGACAGCTAGGGAATTGACCACAGCAGGATGCATAGATGCGGAGAAGGTGAAGTTTGCCGCACATCAGCTAGAAGGACCCGCAGCATCATGGTGGGAGAATTTCACAGCCACTTTCCCAGTCGACACTGTCACATGGGACCATTTTCAGCAGGCTTTTCATACTGCCCATGTTTCAGCAGGAGCTATGTCCATGAAGAAGCGTGAGTTTCGCAACTTGCGCCAAGGAGGACGGACAGTTGGCTAGTATGTGGAGGACTTTAGTAAGTTAGCACGTTATGCCCCAGATGATGTCGCTACGGATGCAGCAAAGCAGGAGAAGTTTCTGGAAGGACTGAATGATGAGTTGAGCATGAAGTTGATGGTAGCCACTTTCAACAACTACCAGGAGTTGGTAGATCGTGCTCTTATGATTGAAGGGAAGCAGCAGCAAATTGAGAATCGCAAGAGGAAGTATGGACAAGGGAAGTACAATTCAGGAGCTCAGCAGAAGCCACGTTTTACCCCTAGACCGGGAGGACATTTTCAGCATACTCATGGAGGAGGTAGCTCGCACAATCACAATGGCACCAAGAACGGTAATGGCAATGGAGGAAGCAACGGCCAGAACCGCACCAACCCATCAACCCCAGCCAACAAGGACCTGAGCCAAGTCACTTGCTTTAAGTGTCAGAAGACCGGACACTATGCTAATGAATGTCCTGAAGGCCAAAATGGCAATGGAAGTTCTGGGAAGAAGCCAAACCCTTTCAACAGGGGACAGGTGAACCACGTTAGCGTGGAGGAGGTTGAAGCTCAACCCGATGCAGTAATAGGTAAGTTTTTGGTTAAGTCATTTACTGCACTCGTTCTTTTTGATACTGGTGCATCGCATTCATACATCTCAAGGGGATTTGTGGATAAGTATAACCTATCAACCCAAGACCTTAGGTCACCCATGTTAGTAACCTCGCTTGGAGCAGAGTATGTGGCTAGTCTATGGTGTGATCGGTTACCATTAAGGATTGGTAACTATGTTTTTCCCACAGACCTAATAGTATTGGAATCCCAAGGATTGGATGTGATATTAGGCATGGATTGGTTATCAAAGTATGAAGGTAATATAGAATGTTCTAGTAAGTCAATTTTGCTTACCACCCCAGAAGGGAGAAGGATCAAGTAAATTGCCTACAGGGTTGTTGCAGATATAGTATTTATATATTAGTTATATATATCTCTGAATGCTCATATGGATCAAGATCGATTGGATGTGTTTGAGGATGCATAATTTGATGTAGCAGTTATATATATAGGCGATACTAATATATCTGTGAGATCTCGCGTGCCAGAAGCATGTGTGTAGTATATTCCTCGTATATATCTATTTTTATATCGCCAGACTTCTTCGCCTTGGGCTCGCCAGTCACTACTCAGTGGAGAAGACACTAATGGGATGTGCATCAGTTCAAGGACAATATGTTGCTAGTTCATCGAGGATGAATGATGATATCAGTAGCCACGTATCCAACATAAAGGGTTCCCATCTGGCCCAGGATTGAGATCAACTCTCCCGTCTATCGGAATCGACTGCAAGGAAGCTCATAGAGTACTCTTCCAAAATGACGTAATAGCTCTGCATAATCGAGCTCATCTAGGGGCATCCCTATAAAATCTCCCCACTGTGTCACTATGTGATTCTCTATCCTGATATCTCTATATATGCAACGTTATCTATCTATTAATTATTATTAATGCTTGCTCTATTTCTACGTGCAACCTAACGTCTCTCTACTTATTATGATATCCAAGTGTGATTTATGAGCATTCTATAGTGCAGCTTCATACATCGGTCAGTAATCTACTCATGTTCGATTCTCTATATATGAAAGAGTCAGGCAGAATACAGTGGGCGTCATTGCTCTCTTAGAAGTGATACTTGGCACATCTGAGACACTTCACATCGCGAACATCACAAGGTCAGCTAATATTTAACTGAATCTTAGGATATCCTACTGAGACACTGTGGCTTATATCCTGCAGCGCCAGACTGAAGGTTTCTTAGCTAGTTGCATTCTCAATTTGATATCTTTGATATCCTGTAGTTGACTCTGTCAAGTGGTGGCGCCACCCAACAAGAGTTGGGAAGATTCCGCCGGCACCCTGCTATTAGTCTCAGTATCTTATCTTAGAGATTCTTCTCACAAGATTGCGAAGCGTTGACGACCTTATAAGCCAAGTTGCATGATGGACAGAGTTATGTTCTTCCGAGTCCTCTATGTTACGCGTCACTCTTAATTTCCTTGCTCATGTGTATTCTATATATCATAGGTCGACTGTCATACTCTCTACCGGTTACTGTCGAAGACTGTCAGTCAGTGCAATAGCTATATAGCAGCTAAGAGAGATGCTTGTTCATTTATGCCGTCGATGAGCACTAACGCCTCATCTATCTACCTGTTTGGAATCTCTTTGATTTCTCTTGTGGCTTTTACGTAAACATGGATTGCTAGACTCGCATATAATCAGCGTCAGTCTGTGAACATTTGTGGCGGTGTATCACGGATCTTTGATAAATTGGAAGGTTTCCTTGAGGAGTATTCATTTATGTACCGGAGTCTTCTTATCTTATCGTATATCGTATATGTGTCTGTCATCAAGTATTGAGGAGATCATTATCACCCCGGAAAGGCTAATGTAGTAGCTGACGCATTAAGCCATAAGAGCCATGTCAATACATTAATGACAGGAGAAATACCCAAGGAGTTAGCAGAAAATCTTCGTGAACTATGTGTGGAAATAGTTCCAAGAGGCTATGTAGCAGCATTGGAGATTCAGTCAACTTTGATGGATAGAATCAGAGAAGCTCAAAGGATTGACAAGGAGATTGCCGCTATAAAGGAGAAACTTAGCAAAGGAAAAGCTAAAGGATTTCGTGAGGGTGAGCACGACACCCTATGGTTTGAAGACCGCGTTTACGTACCCAATGACCCAGAGATCAGGAAGTTGATTTTGCAAGAGGCACACGATTCACCGTATTCAATTCACCCAGGAAATACCAAGATGTATTTGGATTTGAAGGATATTTTCTGGTGGACCGGAATGAAGAAGGATATTGCGGAGTATGTAGCAGTTTGTGATGTATGTCAGAGAGTAAAGGCAGAGCATTAGAAACCAGCCGGATTGTTACAACCATTGCCGATACCCGAATGGAAGTGGGATAAGCTAGGCATGGATTTTATCATGGGATTGCCCAGGACTCGTTCAGGCTATGACTCGATTTGGGTTGTAGTTGATCGATTGACGAAAGTAGCTCATTTCATCCCAGTAAAGACCACTTACACCATGCTAAGTTGGCAAGATATACATGACAGGATCGTATGTCTGCATGGAGTTCCAAGGAAGTATCGTATCAGATAGAGGAAAACCCAGTTTACCTCAAAGTCTGGAAGCAGTTGCACGGAACTTTGGGTACCAGGCTGCTAGAATTCATTACAACTTTTCATCCACAGACAGATGGACAGACCGAGAGAGTTAATCAGATTTTGGAGGATATGCTGAGAGCTTGTGCGCTAGATTACGGATCTAGTTGGGACGATAATTTGCCATATGCAGAGTTCTCTTACAACAACAGTTACCAAACCAGTTTAAAGATGGCCCCTTTCGAAGCCTTGTACGGAAGGAGGTGCAGGACACCGTTGTCGTGGGACGAAGTTGGAGACCGCCAGTTGTTTGGACCTGACTTGATTAAAGAGTCTGAACAGAAGGTGAAGTTGATTCGCGATAGGCTCAAGGTAGCCCAGTCCAGACAGAAAAGTTATGCAGATTCTAAACGCAAGGAGACAGTTTACGAAGTCGGAGATAGAGCTTATCTTCGAGTATCTCCACTTCGGGGAACAAAGCGTTTTGGAGTTAAAGGAGTTAGCGCCACGATTTGTAGGACCATATCGAGTTTTGGAGCGTATGGGAGAAGTGGCCTACAAGTTGGAATTGCCCGAAGGATTGTCAGGAGTTCATGATGTGTTCCACGTTTCTCAGTTAAAGAAATGTCACGCGGAGATGGCTGACATACCGTTGAGAGACACAGTGCCCTTGGAAACTATTCAGTTGGATAACGATTTGACGTACGAGGAGAAACCAATTAAGATTCTCGAGTTTGCCAGTCGAGTCACTCGCAGCAAGGTTATCAAGTTTTGCAAGTTCAGTGGAGCCACCACACGGAGGATGAAGCCACCTGGGAGCGAGAGGAAGATTTGCTCAAGGACCACCCTCACCTATTTTCTAGCCAACCCGAATCTCGAGGGCGAGATTCATCTTAAGGGGGGTAGGTTTGTAACATCCCAAATTTTCAATTTGGAATGTTATACATTAGATCATCATTGCATATCATATTTATTTTGCATTTTGGTTGATCCTAGAAATTCTACGCAACTCAAGGACCCACGGAGAGAGTTGGGGATTTCGTTATTTTCATATTTGAGTTTTCTCAAATTTTGAGAATAGGATCATTTGATTTTATTTATTTTATCATCAATTATTTCTATTACAAAAATATGAGAGAGGGAATAAAATGACTTTCCCAAAATAAAGAAATATTGAGGATTTAATAATAAAATCAAATAAGATTTTATTTCGGAGTTTTTCGGTGTTTTATTTGAATTTAGGAAAAATGTGCGTTTTTCAAAATTGCATTTAGGTCCCAAATAAATGTTCACCTTGTGCGGCTTGATTTTAGAAGCCCGTGAAAATTTATTTCGGAATTTTTGGAGTCCGTTTAGTATTTCTTTTTATTTTTCTTCTGCGCGTAATAATATTAAAAAAAACGAACCGACCTAGGGCCGTGTCCGACTAGGACTCCCGGCCCGTTAGGCTATTTAAGCCGGGGGGGAGGCCCAGCCAGAGCTAACCCTAGCCCGAGCCGCCCCGCCCCGCCGCCCGCCCGCCGCCGCCCGCCCTCGCCCGCCGCCGCCGCACGCTCGCCGAGGTTCGCCGCCGCCTCGAAATCCGCGCCGTTTTTTTTATTTTTTTTCGAAAAACCGTTCGGTTTTTCCGTCGGTTTTTTTAGATTCGTTTTTTAAATAGATCGGTTTTTCCGGTTTATTTTAGCGAGCGTTCGTCGTTTTTTTCTTTTTCTCGGATTAAATCCGCGATTTTTCTGATCGCGATTCCTGATCCGATTTTCGTTTTAGTATAACTTTTCGCTCGTTTATCGGAATCAGGCGATTCAAGCGCCTATGGAGTTTCGTCTCGAAACCCTCTATCCGTTTAACCAACTTAAACAAGTTTTTGCTACTGTAAAATTCCCTAGATCCAGATTACTAGAACGAAGTTGTTTTCTTTCGCCGTTTGACTTTTTTGCTTCGTTCGATTTGATTCTTTTTGCCAACCGGAGTTCTTAAGTTGAACCTTCTGGTTAGATCTCTTATTTGAGTTTTACCTGTGCTTAGATGAGTACTTATTGTATGCTTTTGTTTGTCTGCGATAGAATACCCGGAGTGCGCCGCCTTGTTACTTCGAATCGCTAGGTTTCGGGATCATCAGCAAGGCAAGTAACACTTTGATCATACCTTTTACTACCCCAGTTTTATTGCATTAGATCAATCCTCACACATTGCATGTTAGGATCTAATTAAATTGTGGGATGGGAAGTAGATGAGGTAGTACCTATTACCTGTTTTATCAAACCTTTGGGAGTTACTTCTACGTTTGCTTATTATGCCATGCTATGCTAGTAGACGTGGATTGGGTGAGTGATATCCATGACAGATGTGAGTTTTGTTAATTAATGGTTTATCTAAGGTGGCAACTTAAACACACATCTGGGTGGATTGAGGCACCTGGGTATTCCAGGACTTGCCTGTTTTCTTTTGGACCGCCACCCAGGCTCAAAGGGATCATGAGACTATTCATACTAGAAACTTCCGTGTGCAGCCACAAGCTATTATGGGCTCTAGCATAGTTGACTAAGTTGTGCGAACTCTTACAGTGGTAGACTAGCAGATGTAGGGGATGTAGGTGGTACGGTCTACCCGATCGTAAGGTGCTAGCGCTTCTGAAAGACTATGTCTCGGTCATCCGTCTTCTCAAACACCCTGTAGTGCGAGAAACCAAACGGAGGCGATCGAGTCTTGTGGGGAAAAGTGCGCAAACCTCTGCAGAGTGTAATAAACTAATCATGGTTAGCCGTGTCCCCGGTTATGGACATCTTGAGTATCTAGTACCTGGATTATCATGTGAATCTCAACATGTTACTCTAAATTAATTTTGTTGGGTTTTGTTAATGATGATGCTTAATTGGGATTGAGAATGCTGTCAACCATTCTCAATGTTTAACAACTACCATGATAGTTAAATAAATTTATTCCTTTGCAGTAGGGAAAAATTGCTTTACGCAAAACTGTAACCATAGAGCTTTCCACCAGCCAAATATGCATATAGTATAGCTGTTTCATTCCATTACTCTCTAGTGTTACCTTGCCAGCATATTCCATGTGCTGACCCGTTTTCGGGCTGCAACGTTAATGTTGCAGACTTTTCAGACGACGATTAAGGAGTTTTAGGTCGTGGTTCTATACTCAGTGATGCCGTTGGAGTTGATGGACTCACTTATCTTCCAAGCCTTCCGCTGTTATCGTTATTAGATGGCCTTAAGCCATATTTATTGTAATAAGTTCTCTTTTGAGACACTCGATGTAATAAGTGTGTGATTGCTACTCTGTTATAAATCCTCCGAGTACTGTGTGGTGTCAGCATTACTAATCCAGGGATGACACCGGAGCATAGAGATCAGACTGTTTGAGGTCTGGTCGCTACAACCATGCCAAGTTTCAACATTTTCAGAGTTCATTTTGTAGTGATTTTCAATTTCACGGTCATTTAGCTCTCTAAACAAATTGGTAAATGACTGAAAAATAGCAAATGATGTTATAACATGTTGAAAATTGATGACTCGCTTTGAATGGTGCATACGGAACGCAAAAAAGTCCGGAGTTCAAATAAGTTTTAAAAAATGAAGTGCCCGTGTAACAGATGAGTTCTCGTCCGAAACCCTGATACTGCAAAAGAGATTGTCCAGTTTGTACACGAAGTGCGTCCAGTTTTTTCCGTAACCCTCTCTACTATTTTGCACATGCTATGTGGGTAAAATGATGATACCATGCCAAGTTTCAACATTTTCAGAGTTCATTTTGTAGTGATTTTCATTTTCACGGTCATTTAGCTCTCTAAACAAATCGGTAAATGACTGAAAATAGTAAATGATGTCAGGACATGTTGAAAATTGATGAGTTCGCTTTGAATGGTGCATATGGAACACAAAAAAATGTCTGGAGTTCAAATAAGTTTAAAAAAATGAAGTGCCCGTGTAACAGATGAGTTCTCGTCCGAAACCCTGATACTCCGAAAGAGGTTGTCCTGTTTGTACACGAAATGCGTCCAGTTTTTGCAGTAACCCTCTCTACTCTTATGCACTTGCTATGTGGGTGAAATGATGATACCATGCCAAGTTTCAACATTTTCAGAGTTCATTTTGTAGTGATTTTTAATTTCACGGTCATTTAGCTGGGGCGACCGGCGGGGGAGGACCGGTGCGGGGGGATTGAGGGGGAGACCGAGTGAGTGTGAGTGTGAGTGGAGAGAGAAGAGAGTGAGGGCATAAACATGTAAAAATATACATGAAAAATACATTGATTATCAATGATCTTTTTGTGTACAATCTGAATTGTCAATATGAGTCCTCAACGGTTTAGAAACCGGTGAAGACTCATATTGCGACCACAAATTCTACACATAGAGTTCAATGAAAATCAAGTGCTTGTGATAGTTTGAGTCTTTGAGAAGTAACATATTTAAGGTGGTAAAAATCCTGCTAGGGGAGCGAGGTGGGACTAAAAACAACCTGCCACAACCTCTTTACTACCGGTTCATGCCACGAAGTGGTACTAAAGGGGCTGGCCGGGCCCGAGCATGACAAAAGCCAGCCACTGCCTCTTTAGTACCGGTTCGTGGCACGAACCAACACTAAAGGTTCGCTATGAACTGGTACTAAAGATCTCCTCCCGCCTAGCCGTTGGAACCGGCACTAATGGACACATTAGTGCCGGCTCAAATTCAAACCGGGACTAATGTGTCTCACATTTGACCCTTTTTCTACTAGTGATATGATGTCTAAACTAAGCAATGCAAGACACCATATGCATGATATGAGAAATATAAACATTCCAAATTAGAGCATACACCTCAGGTGGGATATATGACTGATCAACTGTCTCTGAATCCTCCTCTGAGGAGCTACCTGTAACCATCGAGATATATGCTTCAACAAGTACCATTGCCTGCTCTAAAGACCTTGTTTTCACTCCAGATTTTTCCATAACCAGCTCAAATGGCTGATACACATGAAGAGTAGTTCAATATACATAGATTGTCGATGGATGGAATACGTAATGAAAAAAAAGGATGGCATGAGATAATTCACATATATGATGCTTGGCTACATGGTGGTGCATAATTCACATATATGATAACTGGATGAAAATCATGGCATTGCCTAATTCATATATCTGATATATAGAAAGCAAATAGGAGGCATTCACACAAAGCATGTCTAATCTAAGCAGATGGCATGGCAATGCAAGACACCATATGCATGATATGAGCAATATAATCCTACCAAGTTAGAGCATGCACCTCTGGGGGGGGATACGACTGGTCATGATCTGTCTCTGAATCCTCCTCTGAGGAGCTATCTGTAACCAGCAAGAAATCTGCATCGACAGGTAGCACTGACTACTCAGAAAACCTTGTTTTCACTCCAGATTTTCCCATGACCGACTCAAATGGCTGATGCATAGGAAGAGTAGATGTATGTATAAACATTGTTGACAAATGGAATACATTATGAAAAAATATGGCACAATACAATTCACATATACGATGACTGGCTAAACAGGATGACATTGCATGATTCACATATATGATGCCTGGCTAAAGAAGATGGCATTGCATAATTCCCATATACTCCCTCCGTTCCTAAATATTTGTCTTTTTAGAGATTTCAAATGGACTACCACATACGGATGTATATAGACATATTTTAGAGTGTAGATTCACTCATTTTTCTCTATATTTAGTCACTTGTTGAAATCTCTAAAAAGATAAATATTTAGGAATAGTGGGAGTATGATATAGAAACCAAATAGCTGGCATTCACATAAATCAAATCTAAACTAAGTTGATGACATACAAGATGTACAATGTAAGCAATGCGAGGCGCCATATGCATGATATGACCAACATCAACATGCCAGGTTAGAGCAAACACCTCAGGGGATAAATAGGAGCGGTCGTCTCCCTCTGAATCCCCCTCTGAACAGTTATCTTCCTTTGGAATACAATCTGGAATGGCAGGAGGGGGGGGGGCACTTCGCCCACCATGGAGCGGCGTCTGCATGACATTATATTCCCACGCAATGGTCTTCTCTTTTTCTCTACATGTTCAGTACGATTGTGTACAATAACTGACATGCATAATAAAAAAACATAGTTAGATTATGTAAGGCCTAAGGGGTGCATGCAGAAATCAAGATTGATGGTAGCAAACGAGTGGATAAATCCAAAACTAATGATAGCAGTTATATTATAGCTTCAGTTTAAAAAGATAGACGATTGATCATCTACTGTTTGTTGCCCACCCAACATGAACCACATAGAAGACCCCAGATGAACCAGATAGTAGAAATATACTATTTGTTACTGCCTCGATATGTGCCCCACAGGCATTTTAAAACTCAAGTTTGAACATTAGTTTGGACCCGACTCAGAGTCTAAGAGGTGAACAGGACGATAAAGTAGCAGGTAATAAAAACTGTTGTATAACGTAAGCAAACACGAAAGAGTGTGACCTATCTTCCGGAACTATGTAGTCCTCAGGTTCATCTGCTCAGTCGATGGTCAGTTGGCGTGGCTGCCGGCAACAGGGAAGATGATCTGAGGCGGTGAAAGAAAGTCTGCAGGGGGAATCTCTGCTGCAGTGAACGCTTCTGTCGATGGTGCACCTCAGGTGGGATGGATGACGGCACGGTAGGAGGAGGACATAACACACAAAGTTTTCTTTGACACCTATCTGAAAATGAAGTAAATTTGTAAGGGCTCCTTAGAATTGGAGGATTCTATAAACGCAGGGACAGGAAAAACATAGGAATAGGATAGGAATGCACATGCAAAAGAGAGCATTTGCAAACATAGGATTTCTGTCAACCTGGGTGTTTGGTTCACATGAATTGGAAGAACACGAGAATGGAGAAACATGGTCAAATTAAAGTCAAACCACATGAAAATGAAAAAAAATAAGAATCTTATTATGCCAGTAATGCAATTAGCCATGTTCTTCATGCATATTAATTTGAAAAGGACATCCAAGTGGATATTAAAATTCCTACATTTTTCCTTTAAAAGAGACGCCAAAGGGAAAACAATCCTCCAGTTTTGCTTTGCTCCATTCCTTCTAACCAAAAGCATATTAATTTGAAAAAGGCAATACAAACTGGATAAGGAACATATCTATTATTGGTTGAAAAAAGGATAGAAAGTGGCGGCTGGTGGACAAGTCAACAGAGTATGTCCAGGATTAGATTTGCTGCCCTCACATAGTAAAAGGTCTCCAGGATTAGATTTGCTGCCCTCACATAGTAAAAGGTCTCCAGGATTAGATTTGCTTCCCTAACAGAGTATGAACAAACTCGACATCACCACTTTATGCCTCCTTGTAGGTACATTGTGCTGATGCATCCACTGTCGCATGTCCATATACCAACCTTTTGTTGTTGTTAATGTAAGGGCGCATGTAAAATGAAGCGATCACACTGTTACCTTAAGGACATGTCTAACCAGCATTATTGTTAATCTAATGCCTCTAGTGATATGATGCAATTAAACTGTGTTACAAATGGTACTCCTGCTGTTTTCCCTAATATGATAAGTAAGTTTCTTCTTTATGCTACTGAGTGTCCTGGTGTCTGTCGGTGTCAAAACCGGCGGATCTTGGGTAGGGGGTCCCGAACTGTGCGTCTAAGGCGGATGGTAACAAGAGGCGGGGGACACAATGTTTACCCAGGTTCGGGCCCTCTCGATGGAGGTAATACCCTACTTCCTGCTTGATTGATCTTGATGATATGAGTATTAGAAGAGTTGATCTACCACGAGATCGGAGAGGCTAAACCCTAGAAGCTAGCCTATGGTATGATTGCCGTTGTCCTACGGACTAAACCCTCCAGTTTATATAGACACCAAAGGGGGCTAGGGTTACACAGAGTCGGTTACAAGGGAGGAGATCTACATGTACGAATTGCCAAGCTTGCCTTCCACGCAAAGGAGAGTCCCACCCAGACACGAGACGAAGTCTTCAATCTTGTATCTTCATAGTTGAACAGTCCGGCCAAGGGATATAGTTCGGCTGTCCGAGGACCCCCTAATCCAGGACTCCCTCAGTAGCCCCTGAACCAGGCTTCAATGACGAAGAGTCCGGCGTGCAGATTGTCTTCGACATTGCAAGGCGGGATCCTCCTCTGAATACTCCATAGAAGATTTTGAACACAAGGATAGTGTCTGGCTCTGCAAAACAAATTCTACATACCACCGTAGAGAGTATAATATTTCCACAAATCTAATCTGCTAACAACTTTTCATAACGTGACATCATGCCATGGCCCCGGTCATTATTCGAACCATTTTTCCCTGCCCGCCACTTCACGTGTTGCAAGGCGGTTTTATTGGCACGTCTTGTCGAAGCAGAGATCGTGTCCTCTTATCACGGGATTCTCATCAATATGGGTGTGGGTAACCCAATCGTGCTCGTTAGTACGACTCCTTGATTTTAGGCAAGTTCCAAATGGCCACGCGGAGGACGCTTGATATTCGCCCTCTTTATAAAGGGGCCAAAGCCTGTCCTTTTCTTCTTGCGCTCAATCCCTCCCTTCCCCCACCCCGAGTTCCAACACCCAAGGCTCAGGCGGAGCGCTTCAGACCTTCAATCATGTCCGGATCCAACCTTCAGGGCCGGTGGATGGTTTCCTCTGTCATAGAGGAGGACATCAAGAAGCTAAGGGAGGCAAGGTATCTGACCGCCAAAATCTCGCACAGGCTGCCTGCCCAAGGGCAGGTCATCCCCACTCCCGAACCCAACGAGTGTCGTATTTGTTTCCCACTTCCTCCGAGGGCTAGGCTTTAGTCTTGATCCCTTCGTCAGAGGGCTCATGTTCTATTACAGACTCGACTTCCACAATCTAGCTCCAGATTCCATCCTTCACATCTCGTCGTTTATCGTCGTATGTGAAGCCTTCCTCCGCATCACCCCACACTTCGGCTTATGGCTCAAGAACTTCAACGTGAAGCCGAAGATGATCGATGGGCGACATGCAGAATGCAGAGGTACCACAATAAGCAAAGGCGTCGATGCCCCATGGCCAAAGGGTTCTGTCGGTGTCAAAACCGGCGGATCTCGGGTAGGGGGTCCCGAACTGTGCGTCTAGGTCGGATGGTAATATGAGGCAGGGGACACGATGTTTTACCCAGGTTCGGGCCCTCTTGATGGAGGTAAAACCCTACGTCCTGCTTGATTAATATTGATGATATGGGTAGTACAAGAGTAGATCTACCACGAGATCAAGGAGGCTAAACCCTAGAAGCTAGCCTATGGTATGATTGTTGTTCCGTCCTACGGACTAAAACCCTCCGGTTTATATAGACACCGGAGAGGGCTAGGGTTACATAGAGTCGGTTACAATGGTAGGAGATCTACATATCTGTATCGCCAAGCTTGCCTTCCACGCCAAGGAAAGTCCCTTCCGGACACGGGATGA
>NC_053024.1:625646441-625716788 GCF_003073215.2 Triticum urartu
GGAGTGACAAATCCCAGTCTCGATTCGTGCCAACCCAACAGACACTTTCGGAGATACCTGTAGTGCACCTTTATAGTCACCCAGTTACGTTGTGACGTTTGGTACACCCAAAGCACTCCTACGGTATCCGGGAGTTGCACAATCTCATGGTCTAAGGAAATGATACTTGACATTAGAAAAGCTTTAGCATACGAACTACACGATCTTTGTGCTAGGCTTAGGATTGGGTCTTGTCCATCACATCATTCTCCCAATGATGTGATCCTGTTATCAACGACATCCAATGTCCATGGTCAGGAAACCGTAACCATCTATTGATCAACGAGCTAGTCAACTAGAGGCTTACTAGGGACATGGTGTTGTCTATGTATCCACACATGTATCTGAGTTTCCTATCAATACAATTCTAGCATGGATAATAAACGATTATCATGAACAAGGAAATATAATAATAACTAATTTATTATTGCCTCTAGGGCATATTTCCAACAAACTTTGCACAAAAGAAATGATGATTTGCCATTTCAAGCTTTGAAATGTTGAAAGTATCCAATTGCATAGTTCTAAATCTAGGACTGCATAAAAAGAAATCGTGCGCAGTTATAAAATTGAAAATGTGTGTACTACACAATTACAAGATTCAAAATTATGTTAAAATATAGGTTTCAGAAAGTGTACCTACCTAACCACACATTTGCAAGCCATCTTAAAAGGATTCATATTCGTAATCCTAAAGGTGAAAATAGTTAACATGAGCAACTATGTACTAAACGGGAAAAAATAATACAAAACCCATTAGTGTACATAACAAACAAATAACCACCCCCTTTTTTTAAGAAAAGGATTTCTTCCCGACATAGAGGTTCACAACCAACACAAAAGAGCTGCAATAATCAAAAACCCCTTGCACATACAAATGCAAAATTTACTTTCTCTATAAATTCTAAATTCACCAAAGCATACTAGTTTTTTGGCAGTGAACTAGTCCAGGAAGACTCGGCCCATGAGTTTCAACCCTCCATGAAGCACAAACATCCTGGACGCGGAGTTTCTCAGCCCGAGCTCAAATGAGCTCGGGTGAACAGCAAAATCGATTTTTTTTTCAAAAATACGAATTTTTGATGACAAACATTGACAAAAATTCTAAGAGCTTGCAAAGATTCGTCATGAAATCACATTTGTGGAAGTCGTGAAAAAAATCGATACTCTGAAAATGCTACTTTCGAAAGCATTTTGGAGCACAGATTTTTTTGCTAGGACTTCCACAAATGTGATTTCATGATGAAATTATGCAAGCTCAAAGAACTTTTGTCAATATTTGTCATAAAAAGTTCAGTTTTGTTTTTGAATTTTTTAAATAGTTTCTGATTTTACTGTTCACCCGAGCTTACTTTGCAAAGATCCTTTACTTTTTGATGCCAAAAAAAACATCCTTTACATTTTTACAAAAGCACAAAGCTCGCACTAATCTCCATGCAGGATCAAGGGTCCATAGAAAAACATTAGTCTTCGGTGTTTTACCAGTCTCGGTCAAATATAGAGTGGTTATCCTAAACAAATCCACATAATTTTTCCCCGGAGAAATTATGCTGGTCCTGACTTATTCCATTTAAGAATTTTAACGATCCAATTGGGATGTTTGATTTCACTCTCGCGTAATTTATGCTGGTTCCGACTTATTCCATTCGAGATTTCTTTTAATGATCCAGTCGGGATATTTGATTTCGCTCTCGCGAAATTTATGCCCCTGGTTCTGAATTATTCCATTCGAGCCAGAGATATTTGCACACCGTAAATCAACAGAAAACCATTGCCTAGACCAGTGATGAATCCGGGGTTAAATTATGCAATGCCATCGGATATTTATAAGTGCCATCAATCTCATCAGCTTACCCGAAACCCCAAGCTTTGTTCCATGTGTTATTCGATTCCGTCCCTTGCTTTCCCCTCCTCCTTTATTTCCTTTCCAACTCACGGATGCAATTCCTATCCTGCCAGCGCCACTACCACACCTCAAATGCTCCCACGGCTCTCTTGCTTCGGAATCTAGCTCGGCCGTGAGAAATTCATCACGTAACCATTGACCCGCCCGACAGCCAGGCGTTTCTGCTGCGATTCAGTCAAAACTACAGGGTGAAGGGTGAAGCACAGCCCAGAAAAAGCCATGGAAAAATCACCGCGTGAGCATTGACCCGACAGCCAGGCGTTGTGCGCGCCAGCGACGGTTGCGGTCGGTGGTAATTTTTCTGCGCGCACGGCGTGGGAGGGACGATCGGACCGCCCGACATGTACGAGGCCTGGACTGCATGGTGCCGGCCTGTCTGTCTGAGAGGCGAATTTTAAGTTGTTGCGATGAGCCTCGACTCTGCGCTTTATGTCCTGGTCTTGCTTAACGCGACGGAACATCTGCCTAAGTTAGCTTCGTGCACGTTATGGTAAGGAAACAGGTGGACAATGGGGAGAGCGGAGCAGTCGACACGATGATGCGCGGCAGCCATGGCTGGCAGGCCCTGAGGTAATGGAGACAGTATTTTCGAGGGTTTTTGTCCGGGTCGCTTGGAGAGAGCGTCCGATGGAGACCGATGAAGACCACGTCAAAATTCTGTTGTGAAGTTTTTTGCAAATTTCTTGGAAAGAAATACGGACTGTCTTTTGTTTTGCGGGAAAAAATCACGCTGTGTCCAAAATGTAAAAATCTGAGTTCAGACACAACCAAACAGTAATTTTCGCTATTAATGGTTGAATTTGTGTTTCTTTTTTCATAACTCGTGAATGAATTTTATTTAGTCAACTTTCGGTGCCCCAAAGGGGTGGTCAAGCAATAACAAAGGCCATAGAAGGACTTTTTGATTCATACAATCATTTTATTAATTATTCATGAAAACCTTACAAGGTAATACATCAATAAGTCTGAAGCCACCATCTTAACAATGCTGGTCGCTATTTAGGAGCGGAGCCAGCTTATAGTCATTGGGTTCAGCTGAACCCAACGACTTTTTGGCTGCCACGTCTATACATACAGGGATTTAGTGGTTTGAACCCATTAAAAAATCAAACCTGACCCCATCGAAAGGCCCAGAAGCCCACAAGGTAATTGTCTCCGTGCCCATTAATCTTCTTAACGTGATTAGCCCATTCTAACGTATCGCAAGTCCAGGCCTCGTACATTAACTTGATGCTCCTTCTTGATTTCTACCACCACGGCTTTTAGCATCGCAAAGAGCTCAGGAATAGTCTTATTCATCCCTTGCATATTATAGTTCATCATGAAGCTTTTGTAGCTTGGTGGCAGTGATTGAAGAACTCTGTCAATGATACTATCAACAGGAAGATTAACCCCCAGTTGAGTCAAGTGATTATGATACCGAGACATTTTGAGTACATGTTCACTGACAGAACTATTCTCCTCCATCTTGCAGCTATAGAACTTATTGGAGACTTCATATCTTTCAATCCGGGCATTTGTTTGAAATATTAACTTCAACTCCTGGAACATCTCATATGCTCCATGACGTTCAAAACGTTGTTGAAGACCCGGTTCTAAGCCGTAAAGCATGGCACGCTGAACTATCAAGTAGTCATCAACTTTGCTCTGCGAGACGTTCATAACATCTGGTGTTGCTCCCGCAGCAGGCTTGGCACTTAGTGCTGCTTCTAGGATTTAATTCTTCTGTGCAGCAATGAGGATAATCCTCAAGTTACGGACCCAGTCCGTGTAATTGCTATCATCATCTTTCAACTTTGCTTTCTCAAGGAATGCATTAAAATTCAACAGAACAACAGCACGAGCCATCTATCTACAATCAAACATAGACAAGCAAGATACTATCAGGTACTAAGTTCATGATAAATTCAAGTTCAATTAATCATATTACTTAAGAACTCCCACTTAGAAAGATATCCCTCTAATCCTCTAAGTGATCACGTGATCCAAATCAACTAAACCAAGCCCGATCATCACGTGAGATGTAGTAGTATCAATGGAGAACATCAATATGTTGATCATATCTACTATATGATTCACGCTCGACCTTTCGGTCTCCGTGTTCCGAGGCCATATCTGTTATATGCTAGGCTCGTCAAGTTTAACCTGAGTATTCCGCGTGTGCAACTGTTTTGCACCCGTTGTATTTGAACGTAGAGCCTATCACACCCGATCATCACGTGGTGTCTCAGCACGAAGAACTTTCGCAACGGTGCATACTCAGGGAGAACACCTATACTTTGATAATTTAGTGAGGGATCATCTTATAATGCTACCGTCAATCAAAGCAAGATAAGATTCATAAAAGATAAACATCACATGCAATCAATATAAGTGATATGATATGGCCATCATCATCTTGTACTTGTGATCTCCATCTCCGAAGTACCGTCATGATCACCATCGTCACCGGCGCGACACCTTGATCTCCATCGTAGCATCGTTGTCGTCTCGTCAATCTTATGCTTCCACGACTATCGCTATCGCTTAGTGATAAAGTAAAGCATTACAGCGCGATTGTATTGCATACAATAAAGCGACAACCATATGGCTCCTGCCAGTTGCCGATAACTCGGTTACAAAACATGATCATCTCATACAATAAAATTTAGCATCATGTCTTGACCATATCACATCACAACATGCCCTGCAAAAACAAGTTAGACGTCCTCTACTTTTTTGTTGCAAGTTTTACGTGGCTGCTACATGCTTAGCAAGAACCGTTCTTACCTACGCATCAAAACCACAATGATAGTTTGTCAAGTTGGTGCTATTTTAACCTTCGCAAGGACCGGGCGTAGCCACACTTGGTTCAACTAAAGTTGGAGAAACTGAAACCCGCCAGCCACCTGTGTGCAAAGCACGTCGGTAGAACCAGTCTCGCGTAAGCGTACGCGTAATGTTGGTCCGGGCCGCTTCATCCAACAATACCGCCGAACCAAAGTATGACATGCTGGTAAGCAGTATGACTTATATCGCCCACAACTCACTTGTGTTCTACTCGTGCACAACATCAGCGCATAAAATCTAGGCTCTGATACCACTGTTTGGGAACGTAGTAATTTCAAAATTTTCCTACGCACACGCAAGATCATGGTGATGCATAGCAACGAGAGAGGAGAGTGTTGTCTACGTACCCTCGTAGACCGGCAACGGAAGCGTTGACACAACGTAGAGGAAGTAGTCGTACGTCTTCCCGATCCGACCGATCCAAGTACCGAACGTACGGCACCTCCGAGTTCTGCACACGTTCAACTCGGTGACGTCCCTCGAGCTCCGATCCAGCAAAGTGTTGAGGGAGAGTTTCGTCAGCACGATGGCGTGATGACGGTGATGATGTTCTACCGACGCAGGGCTTCGCCTAAGCACCGCTACGATAGGACCGAGGTGGAATATGGTGGAAGCGGCACCGCACACGGCTAAGGAACGATCACGAAGATCAGCTTGTGTGTCATGGGGTGCCCCCTTGCCCCCGTATATAAAGGAGGGAGAGGGGGAGGTGCGGTCGGCCCAAGGGGTGCGCCTGGAGGAATCCTACTCCCACCGGGAGTAGGACTCCCCCTCTTGCCTTGTTGGAAAAGGAAGGGGGAAGGGAGAAAGAGGAAAGGGGGCGCCGCCCCCCTTCCTTGTCCTATTCGGACTAGGGGGGAGGGGGCGCGCGGCCTGCCCTGGCCGGCCCTCCTCTTCTCCCTTCGGGCCCATGTAGGCCCAATAACCCCTAGGGGGGTTCCGGTAACCCCCGGTACTCCGGTAAAATCCCGATTTCACCCGGAATGTTTCCGATATCCAAATATAGGCTTCCAATATATCAATCTTTATGTCTTGACCATTTCGAGACTCCTCGTCATGTCTGTGATCACATCCGGGACACCGAACAACCTTTGGTACATCAAAACACAAAAACCCTAATTACGATCGTCACCGAACTTTAAGCGTGCGGACCCTACGGGTTCGCGAACTATGTAGACTTGACCGAGACACGTCTTCGGTCAATAACCAATAGCGGAACCTGGATGCTCATATTGGCTCCTACATATTCTATGAAGATCTTTATCGGTCAGGCCGCATAACAATATACGTTGTTCCCTTTGTCATCGGTATGTTACTTGCCCGAGATTCGATCGTCGGTATCTCAATACCTACTTCAATATCGTTACCGGCAAGTCTCTTTACTCGTTCCTTAATACATCATCCCGCAACTAACTTATTAGTTGCAATGCTTGCAAGGCTTGAGTGATGTGCATTACCGAGAGGGCCCAGAGATACCTCTCCGACAATCGGAGTGACAAATCCTAATCTCGAAATACGCCAACCCAACAAATACCTTCGGAGACACCTGTAGAGCACCTTTATAATCACCCAGTTACGTTGTAACGTTTGGTAGCACACAAAGTGTTCCTCCGGTAAACGGGAGTTGCATAATCTCATAGTCATAGGAACATATATATAAGTTATGAAGAAAGCAATAGCAGCAAACTAAACGATCGAGTGCTAAGCTAATGGAATGGGTCAAGTCAATCAAATCATTCTCCTAATGATGTGATCCCGTTAACCAAATAGCAACTCATGTCTATGGTTAGGAAACATAACCATCTTTGATCAACGAGCTAGTCAAGTAGAGGCATAGTAGTGACACTCTGTTTGTCTATGTATTCACACATGTATTATGTTTCCGGTTAATACAATTCTAGCATGAATAATAAACATTTATCATGATACAAGGAAATAAATAATAACTTTATTATTGCCTCTAGGGCATATTTCCTTCAAGAACTACCTCAAATACTTGGCGGATAAGAAGGATGGAAAAAACAATAAATGTATATTTGATACACATGTTATTGATGTGTATTTTACTAGTGTTCATAGTAACCCCAGGGTATTTGATACCGGTTTAGTTGCTAAGATTAGTAACTCGAAATAGGAGTTACAGGATGAACATAGACTAGTTGAGGGCGAGGTGACGATGTGTGTTGGAAGTGATTCCAAGGTTGATTATAAAGGTGCTCTACAGGTGTCTCCAAAGGTACTTGTTGGGTTGGCGTATTTCGAGATTAGGATTTGTCACTCCAATTGTCAGAGAGGTATCACTGGACCCACTCGGTAATGCACATCACTTAAGCCTTGCAAGCATTGCAACTAATGAGTTAGTTGCGGGATGATGTATTACGGAACGAGTAAAGAGACTTGCCGGTAACGAGATTGAACTAGGTATTGAGATACCGACGATCGAATCTCAGGCAAGTAACATACCGATGACAAAGGGAACAACGTATGTTGTTATGCGATTTGACCGATAAAGATCTTCATAGAATATGTGGGAGCCAATATGAGCATCCAGGTTCCGCTATTGGTTATTGACCGGAGACGTGTCTCGGTCATGTCTACATAGTTCTCGAACCCGTAGGGTCCGCACGCTTAAAGTTTTGATGACAGTTATATTACGAGTTTATATGTTTTGATGTACCGAAGATTGTTCGGAGTCCCGAATGTGATCACGGACATAATGAGGAGTCTCAAAATGGTCGAGACATGAAGATTGATATATTGGACGACTATATTCAGACACCGGAATGGTTCTGAGGGTTATCAGATATATACCGGAGTATCGGGGGGGTTACCGGACCCCCCGGAGTTTATTGGGCCTCATGGGCCCAATTGCTGGAAGAGGAGAGGCGGCCAAGGGGCAGCCGCGCGCCCCTCCCCCCATGTCCGAATTGGACAATGAGGGGGGTGGCGCCCCCTTCCTTTCCCCATCTCTCCCCTTCCCTCTCCTCTCCTAATCCAACAAGGAAAAGGGAGGGAGTCCTACTCCCGGTGGGAGTAGGACTCCTCCTGGCGCGCCCCTCCTGGCCGGCCGCCTCCCCCCCCTTGCTCCTTTATATACGGGGGCAGGGGGGCACCTTATAGACACAACAATTGATCTGTTGATCTTTTAGCCGTGTGCGGTGCCCCCCTCCACCATAGTCCACCTCGATAATACTGTAGCGGTGCTTAGGCAAAGTCGTGCGTCGGTAGAACATCATCATCGTCACCACGCCGTCGTGCTGACGAAACTCTCCCTCAACACTCGACTGGATCAGAGTTCAAGGGACGTCATCAGGCTGAACGTGTGCTGAACTTGAAGGTGCCGTGCGTTCGGTACTTGATCGGTCGGATCTGAAGACATACGACTACATCAACCGCGTTGTGTTAACGCTTCCGCTTTCGGTCTACGAGGTTACATGGACAACACTCTCCCCTCTAGTTGCTATGCATCACCATGATCTTGCGTGTGCATAGGATTTTTTTTTGAAATTACTACGTTCCTAACAGTGTAGAGGTGTGTCTCCGGCGGATCTATCTTTGGTAGATTTGCTCGGATGTGTTAATCGTTCGTCTTCGTTCGTGTGTCTTCAAGTTGGATTCTTTTGATCTACACTCTTCATCTGCGGTGGTTGCTGTTCTGGTGCGTTGGTTCCATGGGGCCTTAGGACGACGACTTCCCAACTGTCTACTACAACAAGTTTGTCCAGCTCCGACGAGGGAGGGGGCGATGACAGCGGCGCGCCTTCGGCTCGCTTCAGGGCTTGTAGTCGTCGCTAGGTGGTCTGCGGATCTGGATGTAATTTTTATTATTTCTAGTGTTCGTTGTACTACCATGATTGAAAATGAATAGATTGAAAGTTTCTCCCACAAAAAAAGAAGCAAAGAAGATCTATGAAGAACCTGAACTGCCAAATCATTTGATGCAAGTGCTGATGAAGCCATTGGCTGAAGGAGAAGCCCAAAAGACTACCTTCTTGGTGAAGGATTTGCTCTATGTGCCTAGAACTGTCTACAAAATTTTGGCCAAGACCCTCACTCCCATCAAAGGACACAACTCTGCAACCGAAGAAGTTGTGGGAGTCATGAATAATCTGCTATTTCATAGCATACATGGCACTCCCATTAAGATACATGATTTCTTCATGAGGACTTTAGTCACAATGGCTTAGTTACCCTTTGATCTGAAGTCGTATGCTCCATGGATAATGAGATTCATCAGATCCCAGTCTTCAATCAACTACAGGGTTGATGGATAGAATCATCTCAGCTTTCTATTAGAGGTAGAAGTGTTGGGGAACGTAGGATTAAATTTCAAAAAAATTCCTACGATCACGCAACATCTATCTAGGACATGCATAGCAACGAGAGGGGGAGAGTGTGTCCATGTACCCTCGTAGACCAAAAGCGGAAGCGTTAGTTTAACACGGTTGATGTAGTCGAACATCTTCTCGATTCAACCGATCAAGTACCGAACATACGGCACCTCCGATTTTAGCACACATTCAGCTCAATGACGTCCCTCGAACTCTTGATCCAGCAAAGTGTCAAGGGAGAGTTTCTTCAGCATGCCGGCGTGGTGATGGTGCTGGTGATGTGATCCGCGCAGGGCTTTGCCTAAGCACTATGACAACATGACCGGAGGAGTAAACGGTGGAGGGGGCACCGCACACGGCTAAGAAACAATTGATGTGCTTTGGGGTGCCCCCTGCTCCCGTATATAAAGGAGGAGAGGGGAGGAGGCCGTCCTAGGGGCGTGCCAAGTGGGGGGGAAACCCACTAGGACTCCTAGTCCTAGTCGGACCCCTTTCCTTTCTTCGGAGGGGGAAAGGGGAAGGAGATGGAGAGGCAGAAGGAAAGGGGGGCCGCGCCCCTCCCCTTGTCCAATTCGGACTCCCCATGGGGGGCGCGCCACCCCATGTGGGATTCCCTCTCTCTCCCCTATGGCCCATGTTGGCCCTTACTTTCCCCAGGGGGTTCCGGTAACCCCTCGGTACTCCGATAAATATCCGAAACCATTCCGGTGTCCGAATACTATTGTCTAATATATCAATCTTTACCTCTCGACCATTTCGAGACTCCTCGTCATGTCTATGATCTCATCCGGGACTCCGAACAATCTTCGGTCACCAAAACACATAACTCATAATATAAATCATCATCGAATGTTAAGCGTGCGGACCCTACGGGTTCGAGAACTATGTAGACATGACCGAGACACATCTCTGATCGATAACCAGTAGCGGAACCTGGATGCTCATATTGGTTCCTACATATTCTACGTAGGTCTTTATCGGTCAAACCGCAATGACAACATACGTCATTCCCTTTGTCATCGGTATGTTACTTGCCCGAAATTTGATCGTCGGTATCTTCATACCTAGTTCAACAAGACTCTTTACTCGTTCCGTAATGCATCATTCCACAACTAACTCATTAGTCACATTGCTTGCAAGGCTTACTGTGATGTGCATTACCAAGAGGGCCCAGAGATACCTCTCCGATACTCGGAGTGACAAATCCTAATCTCGATCTAAGCCAACCCAACAAACACCTTCGGAGACACCTATAGAGCATCTTTATAATCACCCAGTTACGTTGTGACGTTTGATAGCACACAAGGTGTTCCTCCGGTATTCGGGAGTTGCATAATCTCATAGTCAAATGCATATGTATAAGTCATAAGGAAAGCAATAGCAATAAAACTTAATGATCATTATGCTAAGCTAACGGGTGGGTCTTGTCCATCACATCATTCTCTAATGATGTGATCCCGTTCATCAAATGGAAACACATGACTATGCTCAGGAAACTTAACCATCTTTGATTAACGAACTAGTCAAGTAGAGGCATACTTGGGACACTTTGTTTTGCCTATGTATTCACACATGTATCAAGTTTTCGGTTAATACAATTTTAGCATGAATAATAAACATTTATCATGATATAAGGAAATATAAATAACAACTTTATTATTGCCTCTAGGGTATATTTACTTCAGTCTCCCAGTTGCACTAGAGTCAACAATCTAGATTACATTGTAATGATTCTAACACCCATTGAGTCTTGGTGTTGATCATGTTTTGCTTGTGGAAGATGCTTAGTCAACGGGTCTGCAACATTCAGATCCGTATGTATTTTGCAAATCTCCATGTCTCCCTCCTTGACTTGATCGCGAATGGAATTGAAGCGTCTCTTGATGTGTTTGGTTCTCTTGTGAAATCTGGATTCCTTCGCTAAGGCAATTTCTCCAGTATTGTCAAAAAAGATTTTCATTGGACCCGATGCACGAGGTATTACACCTAGATCGAATATTAACTCCTTCATCTAGACTCCTTCATTTGCTGCTTCTAAAGTAGCTATGTACTCCGCTTCACACGTAGATCCCGCCATGATGCTTTGCTTCGAACTGCATCAACTCACAGCTCCACCATTCAATATAAATATGTATCCGGTTTGCGCCTTAGAGTCATCTGGATTAGTGTCAAAGCTAGCATCAACGTAACCATTTACGACGAGCTCTTTGTCACCCCCGTAAATGAGAAACATATCCTTAGTCCTTTTCAGGTATTTTAGGATGTTCTTGACCGCTGTCCAGTGAGCCACTCCTGGATTACTTTGGTACCCCCCTGCTAAACTTATAGCCAGGTACACATCAGGTCTAGTACACAGCATTGCATACATGATAGAACCTATGGTTGAGGCATAGGGAATGACTTTCATTTTTTCTCTATCTTCTACAGTGGTCGAGCATTGAGTCTGACCACATCAGGTCTGGTACACATCATTGCATACATGATAGAACCTATGGCTGAGGCATAGGGAATGACTTTCATTTTCTCTCTATCTTCTGCAGTGGTCGGGCATTGAGTCTGATCCAACTTCACACCTTGTAACACAGGCAAGAACACTTTCTTTGACTGATCCATTTTTAACTTCTTCAAAACTATATCAAGGTATGTGCTTTGTGAACGTCCAATTAAGCGTCTTGATCTATCTCTATAGATCTTGATGCCGAATATATCAGCAGCTTCACCGAGGTCTTTCATTGAAAAATTCTTATTCAAGTATCCTTTTATGCTATCCAGAAATTCTATATCATTTCCAATCAACAATGTGTCATCCACATATAATATTAGAAATGCTACAGAGCTCCCACTCATTTTTTGTAAATACAAGCTTCTCCAAAAGTCTGTATAAAACCATATGCTTTGATCACATTATCAAAATGTATATTCCAACTCCGAGATGCTTCCACCCGTCCATAAGTGGATCACTGGAGCTTGCACACTTTGTTAGCACCTTTAGGATCGACAAAACCTTCAGGTTGCATCATATACAACTCTTCTTTAAGAAATCCATTAAGGAAAGCAGTTTTGACATCCATTTGCCAAATTTCATAATCATAAAATGCGGCAATTGTTCACATGATTCAGACAGACTTACGCATCGTTATAGGTAAGAAGGTCTCATCATAGTCAACTCCTTGAACTTGTCGAAAACCTTTCGCAACAAGTCGAGCTTTGTAGACAGTAACATTACCATCAGCGTCAGTCTTCTTCTTGAAGATCCATTTATTCTGTATGGCTTGCCGATCATCAGGCAAGTCAACCAAAGTCCATATTTTGTTCTCATACATGGATCCCATCTCAGATTTCATGGCCTCAAGCCATTTCATGAAATCTGGGCTCATCATCGCTTCCTCGTAGTTCGATTTCATCATGGTCTAGTAACATGACTTCGAGAACATGATTACCATACCACTCTGGTGCGGAACGTACTCTGGTTGACCTGAAAGGTTTGGTAGTAACTTGATCTAAAGTTTCATGATCATCATGATTAGCTTCCTCATTAATTGGTGTAGGCATCACTAGAACTGATTTCTGTGAGGAGCTACTTTCCAATTCAAGAGAAGGTACAATTACCTCATCAAGTTCTACTTTCCTCCCACTCACTTCTTTTGAGAGAAACTCCTTCTCTACAAAGGATCCATTCTTAGCAATAAATATCTTGCCTTCGGATCTGTGATAGAAGGTGTACCCAACAGTTTCTTTTAGGTATCCTATGAAGATGCACTTCTCCGATTTGGGTTTGAGCTTATCAGGCAGAAGCTTTTTCACATAAGCATCGCAACCCCAAACTTTAAGAAACGACAACTTAGGTTTCTTGCCAAACCACAGTTCATACGGTGTCATCTCAATGGATTTAGATGGTGCCCTATTTAACGTAAATGCAGCTGTCCCTAATGCATAACCCCAAAACGATAGTGGTAAATCCGTAAGAGACATCATAGATCGCACCATATCTAATAAAGTACGGTTACGACGTTCGGACACACCATTACGCTATGGTGTTCGAGGTGGAGTTTGTTGCAAAACTATTTTACATTGTTTTAAATGAAGACCAAACTCGTAACTCAAATATTCGCTTCCACGATCAGATCGTAGAAACTTTATTTTCTTGTTACGATGATTTTCCACTTCACTCTAAAATTCTTTGAACTTTTCAAATGGTTCAGACTTGTGTTTCATTAAGTAGATATACCCATATCTGCTCAAATCATCTGTGAAGGTTAGAAAATAACGATATCCGCTGCGAGCCTCAACACTCATCAGACCGCATACATCAGTATGTATTATTTCCAATAAGTCAGTGGCTCGCTCCATTTTTTCGGAGAACCGAGTCTTAGTCATCTTGCCCATGAGGCATGGTTCGCAAGCATCAAGTGATTCCAAAATCCCATCCGCATGGAGTTTCTTCATGCGCTTTACACCAATATGACCTAAACGGCAGTGCCACAAATATGTTGCACTATCAATATTAACTTTGCATATTTTGGCATCAATATTATGAATATGTGTATCACCACAATCGAGATTGAGCAAAAATAGACCACTCATCAAGGGTGCATGACCATAAAAGATATTATTCATATAAATAGAACAACCATTATTCTCCGATTTAAATGAATAACTGTCTCGCATCAAACAAGATCCAAATATAATGTTCATGCTCAACGCTAGCACCAAATAACAATTATTAAGGTCTAAAACTAATCCCGAAGGTAGATGTAGAGGTAGCGTGCCGACGGCGGTCACATCGACCTTGGAACCATTTCTGACGCGCATCGTCAACTCGTCCTTAGCCAATCTTCATTTAATCCGTAGCCCTTGTTTCGAGTTATAAATATGAGAAACAGAACCAGTATCAAATACCCAGGCACTACTACGAGCATTAGTAAGGTACACATCAATAACATGTATATCAAATATACCTTTCACTTTACCATCATTCTTTTCCACCAAATACTTGGGGTAGTTCCGCTTCCAGTGACCAGTCCCTTTGCAGTAGAAGCACTCAGTTTCAGGCTTAAGTCCAGACTTGGGCTTCTTCTCGGGAGCAGCAACTTGCTTGCTATTCTTCTTGAAGTTCCCCTTCTTTCCTTTGCCCTTTTTATTGAAACTAGTGGTCTTGTTAACCATCAACACTTGATGCTCCTTCTTGATTTCTACCTTCATAGCCTTGAGCATTGCGAAGAGCTCGGGAATCGTCTTGTTCATCCCTTGCATATTATAGTTCATCACTAAGCCTTTATAGCTTGGTGGCAGTGATTGAAGAACTCTATCAATGACACTATCATCCGAAAGATTAACTCCCAAGTGAGTCAAGTGGTTATGGTACCCAGACATTCTGAGTATGTGTTTACTGACAGAACTGTTCTCCTCCATCTTGCAGCTATAGAACTTGTTGGAGACTTCATATCTCTCAACTCGGGCATTTTCTTGAAATATTAACTTCAACTACTGGAACATCTCATATGCTCCATGACGTTCAAAATGTCTTTGAAGTCCCGATTCTAAGCCATAAAGCATGGCACACTGAACTATCGAGTAGTCATCAGATTTAGCTTGCCACACGTTCATAACGTCAGTAGTTGCTCCTGCAGTAGGCCTTGCACCAAGCGGTGCATCAAGGAAGTAATTCTTCTGTGCAGCAATGAGGATAATCCTCAAGTTACGAACCCATTCCGTGTAATTGCTACCATCATCTTTCAACTTAGCTTTCTCTAGGAACGCATTAAAATTCTAGGGAACGGTAGCACGGGCCATTGATCTACAACATAGATATGCAAAAAACTATCAGGACTAAGTTCATGATAAATTTAAGTTCAATTAATTATATTACTTAAGAACTCCCACTTAGATAGACATCCCTCGAGTCATCTAAATGATCACGTGATCCATATCAACTAAACCATGTCCGATCATCATGTGAGATGGAGTAGTTTTCAATGGTCAACATCTCTATGTTGATCATATCTACTATATGATTCACGTTCGACCTTTCGGTCTCAGTGTTCTAAGGCCATGTCTGTACATACTAGGCTCGTCAAGTTTAACCCGAGTATTCCTCACGTGCAAAAATGACTTAGAGAGGGGTGAGGGAGTCCTGGATTAGGGGGTGTTCGGATGGCCGGACTATACCTTCAGCCGGACTCCTGGACTATGAAGATACAAGATTGAAGACTCCGTCCCGTGTCCGGAAGGGACTTTCCTTGGCGTGGAAGGCAAGCTTGGCGATACGGATATGAAGATCTCGTACCATTGTAAGCGACTCTATGTAACCCTAACCCTATCCGGTGCCTATATAAACCGGAGGGTTTTAGTCCGTAGGACAACATACACATCAACAATCATACCATAGGCTAGCTTCTAGGGTTTAGCCTCCTCGCTCTCGTGGTAGATCTACTCTTGTACTACCCATATCATCAGTATTAATCAAGCAGGACGTAGGGTTTTACCTCCATTGAGAGGGCCCGAACCTGGGTAATACTTCGTGTCCCCTGCCTCCTGTTACCATCCGGCCTAGACGCACAGATCGGGACCCCCTACCCGAGATCCGTCGGTTTTGACACCGACATTGGTGCTTTCATTGAGAGTTCCTCTGTGTCATTGCCGTCAGGCTCGATGGCTCCTACGATCATCGATAGCGATGCAGTCCAGGGTGAGACCTTCCTCCCCGGACAGATCTTCGTCTTTGGCGGCTTTGCACTGCGGGCCAATTCGCTTGGTCGTCTGGAGCAGATCGAAAGCTACACCCCTGGCCATCAGGTCAGATTTGGAAGTTTAAACTACACGGCTGGCATCCGCGGAGACCTGATCTTTGACGGATTCGAGCCACTGCCGAGCGCGTCGCTCTGTCACGACGAGCATGATTTAGCTCTGCCGCCGAACAGTGCCCTGGAGGCCGCACCCGCGTCAGCGCCGATCGAGGATGGGCGGTTGGACGCCACCTCAGGGGCTGCGACCCTAACGGCGATTGAGCCAAACACCAGCCCCGTACTCTGCGAGACTCATGACTAAGGAGCCGGACTCCTCTCCGGACTATGAACCCTCCGCGCCCCTGCCGACCGAATCCGATTGGGCGCCGATCATGGAGTTCACTGCCGCGGACATCTTTCAGCACTCGCCTTTGGGCGATATCCTGAAGTCACTGAAGTCTCTCTCTTTATCAGGAGAGCCCTGGCCGGACTACGGTCAGCAAGGTTGGGGTATGGACGATGAAGAAATTCAAAGGCCACCCACCACCCACTTCGTAGCCACTGTCGACGACTTAACCGACATGCTCGACTTCGACTCCGAAGACATCGACGGTATGGACGCCGATGAAGGAGATGATGAAGAACCAGCGCCTACTAGGCCCTGGAAAGCCAGCTCGTCGTATGACATATACATGGTGGACACCCCAAAAGAGGGGGATGGCGATGGAACAACGGAGGATGACCCCTCCAAGAAACAGCCTAAGCGCCGGCGTCAGCAGCGCCGCTCAAAATCCCGCCAAAACAAATACGGTGATTCCAGCACGGGAGATAATAATACTCTGGAAAGCGCCGAAGAAACCCCCCTCCAGCAAGATTTAGCACAGGAGGATGGAGAAACCAGCCCTCATGAGAGAGCGGCAGACAAAGAGGTCGAGGACGATAATTATATGCCTCCCTCCGAAGACGAGGCAAGCCTCGACGACGACGAATTCGTCATGCCAGAGGATCCCGTCGAGCAAAAGCGTTTCCAACGCAGGCTTATGGCCACGGCAAGAAGCCTCAAGAAAAAGCAGCAACAACTCAGAGCTGATCAAGATTTGCTAGTCGATAGATGGACTGAAGTCCTTGCGGCCGAAGAGCATAAACTCGAACGCCCCTCCAAGAGCTACCCAAAGCGCAGGTTGCTACCCCAATTAAAGGAGGAAGCACTTGATGCGGCGACCGGCCACCTCGTGGTCGCGACATAGAGGCCTCTCGGCCCTCCACTCAAGCCGCACCCCGTACCAAGGCACGGGAATATGCGCCGGACTTACGAGACATGTTGGAGGACAAGGCAAGGCAAACAAGATCGATCTACGGATCGCGTGGGCGCCCCACGGCTCGAGACGACAATCGTCACGCCGGCCACAAATTCGGCAGGGCCGAACACAGTAGACAAGGCTCACTGGAGCTACGTCATGATATAGCCCAGTACAGAGGCGTCGCACACCCACTGTGCTTTACAGATGAAATAATGGATCATCAAATCCCCGAGGGTTTCAAACCCGTAAATATCGAATCATATGATGGCACAACAGACCCTGCGGTATGGATCGAGGATTATCTCCTTCATATCCACATGGCCCGCGGCGATGATTTCCACGCCATCAAATACCTCCCACTCAAGCTTAAAGGACCAGCTCGGCATTGGCTTAACAACTTGCCAACAGGATCAATTAGTTGTTGGGAGGACCTGGAAGCCGCATTCATCGACAATTTCCAGGGCACTTACGTGCGACCCCCAGACGCCGATGACCTAAGTCACGTAATTCAGCAGCCAGAGGAATCGGCCAGGCAATTGTAGACACGATTCCTAACAAAGAAAAATCAAATAGTCGACTGTCCGGACGCTGAGGCCCTAGCAGCCTTCGAGCACAATATCCGTGACGAGTGGCTGGCCTGGCACCTTGGACAGGAAAAGCCGAAATCTACGGCAGCACTCACGACACTCATGACCCGCTTTTGCGTGGGAGAAGACAGCTGGCTTGCTCGTAGCAACAATATGACCAAGAACCCTGGTACTTCGGACACCAGGGACAGTAGTGGCAGGTTGCGTCGCAACAAGCAGAAGCGCCGCATTAACGGCGACAATGCTGAGGATACGGCAGTTAATGCC
Source organism: Triticum urartu (assembly GCF_003073215.2). Lineage (NCBI taxonomy): Eukaryota > Viridiplantae > Streptophyta > Magnoliopsida > Poales > Poaceae > Triticum > Triticum urartu. The sequence continues at coordinate 625,664,427 of NC_053024.1, forward strand.
GGATTCAGAGGCTCTAAATCCGGTCAGCGGAAAAAGCCATTCAAAAGGAATCCTAGGGGCCCGTCCAGTTTGGACCGAATACTCGACCGCTTGTGCCAGATACATGGCACCCCCGAAAAGCCAGCCAATCATACCAACATGGATTGTTGGGTGTTCAAGCAGGCAGGCAAGTTAAACGCCGAAAATGAAGACAAGGGGCTGCATAGCGATGACGACGAGGAGCCCCGGCCGCTGAACAACAATGGACAGAAGGGTTTTCCCCCACAAGTGCGGACGGTGAACATGATATACGCAACCCACGTCCTCAAAAGGGAGCGGAAGCGCGCATTAAGGGACGTATATGCGGTAGAGCCAGTCGCCCCAAAGTTCAACCCATGGTCCTGCTGCCCGATCACCTTTGATCGAAGGGACCATCCCACTAGCATCCGTCATGGCAGATTCGCCGCATTGGTTCTAGACCCAATTATTGACGGATTTCATCTCACTAGAGTCCTTATGGACGGCGGCAGCAGCCTGAACCTGCTTTACCAGGATACAGTGCGGAAAATGGGCATAGATCCCTCGAGGATTAAGCCCACCAAAACGACCTTTAAAGGCGTAATACCAGGTGTAGAGGCCAACCGTACAGGCTCAGTCACACTTGAAGTGGTCTTCGGATCTCCGGATAATTTCCGAAGCGAGGAGTTAATCTTCGACATAGTCCCGTTTCGCAGTGGTTATCACACACTACTCGGGCGAACCGCATTCGCTAAGTTCAATGCGGTACTGCATTACACATACCTTAAGCTCAAGATGCCAGGCCCTCGAGGAGTAATTACGGTCAACGGAAACACCGAACGCTCCCTCCGAACGGAGGAGCACACGGCGGCCCTTGCAGCGGAAGTTCAAAGCAGCCTCTCCAGGCAGTTCTCCAGTCCGGCCATTAAACGACCGGACACCGTCAAGCGCGCCCGGAGTAACCTACAACAAGACCGCCTGGCATGATCCGAGCAGGCGTAGCAATGCGGCCCCAACCCCAACCCTCGCAAAAAGGCGACGCCAGTACTTCGCGTACATAACTACGCTCTAGAGATACCATGGGCACAGGGGGAGGGGCACCATCACGGCACGCCCAAAACACGGCTTAAACCGTACCAGGGGCTACCGATTTCTTAATTTTCTCTTACTTTCAGGACTTCATCCTTCGGAAGGCCTGTTCGGCAGTTCAATTGCCGCACAAATGATGTAAGAACCAGGGAAGCAGACAAGCCACGCCGCACTATGGAACCCCCAGGTGGTCTCTATCATGAGCAGTATACCCGTTCCGCATACTATTCCACAGCTTGCCCCTGGAACGGACATGTTAACTAGTCCAACCTTCCACTTATCGCATTATTTGTATCGTTCTGCTTTGATCGCAGCCCTTTTTAATAAACAATGCATAGCTTTCGTCTATTTTTGCATTACGTTTTTTTTCTTTATATATGTTCCTTAACGACATGGTGCACCCGTACACGTTGGTACGGCCAAAATACGCCAGGGGCTTTAGTACCCCTCAATATGGTGTGAGAAGTCCGAACACTTTAACAAGTGCGGCACCCCGAACTTATAGCATTATATGCATCGGCTCCGAATCATGTCTTGGGTCAATAGTTGGGTTTGCCCGGCTCCTATGTTTTGGTGCCTTACGTTCCGCTATATCGGCTAAGGTAGCACTAGGAGAACCACTGCGATTGTGCCCCGGTTGAGCTGGGTCGAGCACCTCAGTGGAGAAAGCTAAAACTGCCTGTCATGATGAAGCAAGAGCTGGTCGCTGTTTGAGAGGTTTTTCGAGTCCCTAACGACTTATGCCGCTTAGGGCGAGGAGCCGTCTCTGTCCGGCCAAGGCATGGATAGCGCCCCGAACTCGGTCTTTCGAATAACAGGGGCTTCGCCGAAATTTAAAATTATAGAACTCTATGGCTAAGTGAGAGTGTTCACGCATAATAGTCCGACTGCCTTGTTCATTGGGCTGAGCGCCTCCCTCGAAGGACCCAAACATGGGAAAAAGAGCGCTCAGGTTTATCCCCGAACACCCCAGCACTAGCGGCACGGGGGCAGAAGCCGATGACTTGCCATCTCTCAGAATTGATAAACAGCCGCACATAAGGTAATATTTTAAATTCAAACAGCATTGCTTAGCGCATATGAACAAGTTTTCAGCGCACAGGACAAAACGAGCGAGTTTTACTCAAAAATTACATCCATAGAACATTCATCCGCCACAAGGCGGGCACCCTTCAGAACATCCTTATAGTAATTCTCGGGCTTGCGATGCTCTTTCCCCGGCGGTGGCCCGTCCTTCACAAGCTTCTCAGCATCCAGCTTGCCCTAGCGCACCTTAGCACGGGCAAGGGCCCTACGGGCACCTTCAATGCAGACGGAGCGCTTGATGACTTCGAGCCTTGGACAGGCCTCCACCAGCCGCCGCACCAGCCCAAAATAGCTCCCAGGCTGAGCCTCTCCAGGCCACAGCCGAACTATGAGGCCCTTCATGGCCTGTTCGGCCGCCTTGTGGAGCTCGACCAGTTGCTTCAGCTGGTCGCTCAGGGGCATGGGGTGTCCGGCCTCAGCGTACTGAGACCAGAACACCTTCTCCGTCGAGCTGCCCTCCTCGGCTCGATAGAATGCGGCGGCATCGGACACACTCCGGGGAAGATCTGCGAACGCTCCTGGAGAGCTCCGGATTCGGTTAGTAACAAGTAACTCACGTTTATGTGTTTGCTTCGCATAAAGAATGCCATACCCGCCGCTATCTTCTTCACCTCATCCAACTCCTGGATGGTCTTCTGGGATTCGGCCTTGGCAGACTTGGCATTTTCAATAGCCACCGCGAGCTCGGACGCTCGCGTCTTTGAGTCAAGCTCCAAACTGTCATGTTTTCCCATGAGAACCTGGAGCTCTTGCCGCACCTTGCCAACCTCGGCCTCACACTTCTCGCGCTCGGTGCACTCCGAGGTTGCCCTCTTCTCGGCCTCGTCCAACGCTTGCTTAAGGGTTGCCACCTCAGACGTGCCCCCTACAATAGCCACGACAGTCCTGTCATTTTTTGCAATTGCACCTTATATATATATATATATTTAAACAAGGTATTTCTTACCTTCATTGTCCTTGAGCTGCTTCTTGGCACGCCCGAGCTCTTGCTCAGACCGCTCAAGGTTCTGCTTTAGCGCGTCCACTTCCGCAGTCAGTGCGGCGGACGCAAGCAGAGAAGCCTGCATACGCATATTGACTCCTTTTTGTTAGACTCCTGCGAATTTTAATTGATCCTCTATTCGGCTTTTCTTCCCGAACGCCAAACAGAGCATCAGGGGCTACTTTCTATGCGGTAATATTATTTACACATTCTTTACTTACCTCAAAGCCTGTTAAAACGCTAGTACAAGCTTCAGTCAGTCCGCTCTTGGCAGACTGAACCTTCTGGATCACCGCACTCATAATAGTGCGGTGCCCCTCGTCGATGGAGGCGCCTTGGAGTGCCTCCAACATATTGTCCGGCGCCTCCGGTTGGACGGAGGTCACCGGCACAGCGGGCTTGCTCCTCTTGGAAGGAGGTCGCCCGCCGGACTCTGGAACCTTTGAAGGTTCTGGAGCGGTGTCCGGCCTAGGGCCGGACTTGGAGCCCTGGGGGGTTTCATCCCCTTTACTTCTGGAGTCCGGGAGGTCGCCTTGCGGCGCCTCCAGGACCACCTCCCCCCGGCTTGGAACCTGTTGGGACAACACTTCGGTGTCGTCCGTAGGGCGGGGGGAGGAAGCCGTCGGAAGCGAGTTCACATCCGACGAGTCCAGTGAGCCGCTCGATGACGCGTCGAGCCGGTCTTTGGGTGGGCTGCATAAACATATTCGACGTAAGGGAAAGCTGTGCAGTAAACGAATACTATGAATTACTCTGGTATCCAGATACTTACGATTTGGCCAGGGGCTTGGCCCTGGGCGCCCACTCCTCTCCGCCGTCATCGGCGTCGGTGGAATAGTCCGGAGGAAGGGTTTTCCCCTTCTTGGACCCTTCGGCCTCCCCAGTTGGGGCGGACTTCCTTTTCATCCCTTCCCCCGCTGGAGGGGGAGGGGTCTCTTCTTCCTCCTCCTCGTCTTCAGGGGAGGAGTGCATCTTGGATTCGTCGGATGATGAATCCGACACCTCCGGACAGCGGGCACTCTTTCGAGTCCCCGTGGCCTTCTTCTTAACCTTCTTCTCCGACACCACATAGGGTGCCGGAACCAGCAGCTTCGCCAATTGAGCGTCCGCTGGGCCTTCGGGCAAAGGAGCCAGACAGTTGATCTGTCCGGACGTCACCTGCCAATCCTGTCAAAGGAAAGGGAGCTTAGATCCCGCATGGAGTCAAACTATGAAACACTGATACCCTGTAAAAGGAAAAAAATAGCTTACCGCAAGAGCGTGACGCTGCACACTGAATCCGCGATCCTCAGTAGCGGATGCAGGAGCCACGACGCCCTTGAAAAGCACCTTCCAGGCATCTTTGTACGTCGTGTCGAAGAGCCTGCTCAAAGTTTGGTGCCGTGCCGGGTCGAACTCCCACAGGTTGAAAGCCCATTGTTGGCACGGGAGGATCAAGCGGATGAGCATAACCTGGACTACGTTGACAAGTTTGAGCTTCTTGTCCACCAGGGTTTTGATGCATGTTTGGAGTCCGGTCAGCTCTCCTTTCTTACCCTACGACAAGCCCATCTCTTTCCAGGACGTGAGCCGCGTTGGGGGTCCGGACCGGAACTCGGGGGGTGCGACCCATTCGGAGTCGCGCGGCTCGGTGATGTAAAACCACCCTGATTGCCACCCCTTTAGGGTCTCCACAAAGGAGCCCTCGAGCTAGAGGACGTTGGCCATCTTGCCCACCATGGCGCCTCCGCACTCCGCCTGGCTGCCGTGCACCACCTTCGGCTTGACGTTGAAAGTCTTGAGCCATAGGCCGAAATGGGGGTGGATGCGGAGGAAGGCCTCGCACACGACGATAAACGCCGAGATGTTGAGGACGAAGTTCGGGGCCAGATCGTGGAAATCCAGGCCGTAGTAGAACATGAGCCCCCGGACAAATGGGTGGAGAGGGAAGCCCAGTCCACGGAGGAAATGGGGGAGGAACACCACCCTCTCACGGGGCCTAGGGGTGGGGATGAGCTGCCCCTTTTCGGGGAGCCGGTACGCGATGTCGTTAGACAGGTATCCGGCCTTCCTCGTCTTTTTGATATGTCCCTCCGTGACGGAGGAGACCATCCACTTGCCTCCCGCTCCGGACATGGCTGGAGAAGGTTGAGGTGAGGAGTGCGGACTTGGGCGCTGGAGCTCGAGTGCGCAAGAATGGATAGGCGGAGGAGGAAGAAGGCGTAGGTGAAAAGGTGGATCTTTATCCCCTTATATGGGTGGACGCAGCTACATGTCCCCACCAGTCTGGTAAAACTCGCTTATCTCCAAGCGCCGTAATCGATGGCGCGGTTGGGTTACCCATGCCCGTACTGATGAGAATCCCGGAATAAGGGGACACGATCTCTGCTTTAACAAGACGTGCCAAGGAAACCGCCTCGCATAACGCGCTGAGATGGGACAGTAAAACGGTTCGAATAAAAGCTTGGCCATGGTGTCATGTCACACTATGGAATACGTCAGCAGATTAGATTTGTGTAAATATTATTCTCTCTATGGCAATATATGGAAACTTATTTTGCAGAGCCGGACACTATCTTTGTGTTCAAAATCTTCTATGAAGTACTTGGAGGAGGAACCCGCCTTGCAATGCCGAAGACAATATGCGCGCCGGACTCGTCATCATTGAAGTCTGGTTCAGGGGCTACTGAGGGAGTCCTGGATTAGGGGGTGTTCGGATGGCCGGACTATACCTTCAGCCGGACTCCTCGACTATGAAGATACAAGATTGAAGACTCCGTCCCGTGTCCGGAAGGGACTTTCCTTGGCGTGGAAGGCAAGCTTGGCGATACGGATATGAAGATCTCCTACCATTGTAACCGACTCTATGTAACCCTAACCCTATTCGGTGCCTATATAAACCGGAGGGTTTTAGTCCGTAGGACAACATACACATCAACAATCATACCATAGGCTAGCTTCTAGGGTTTAGCCTCCTCGATCTCGTGGTAGATCTACTCTTGTACTACCCATATCATCAATATTAATCAAGCAGGACGTAGGGTTTTACCTCCATCGAGAGGGCCCGAACCTGGGTAAAACTTCGTGTCCCCTGCCTCCTGTTACCATCCGGCCTAGACGCACAGATCGGGACCCCCTACCCGAGATCCGCCGGTTTTGACACCGACAAGGGGTCATCTTATAATTCTACCGCCGTACTAAGCAAAATAAGATGCATAAAAGATAAACATCACATGCAATCAAAATATGTGACATGATACGGCCATCATCATCTTGTGCCTCTGATCTCCATCTCCAAAGCACCGTCATGATCTCCATCATCACCGGCTTGACACCTTGATCTCCATCGTAGCATCGTTGTCGTCTCACCAACTGTTGCTTCTACAACTATCGCTAACGCATAATGATAAAGTAAAGCAATTACATGACAACTGCATTTCATACAATAAAGCGACAACCATAAGGCTCCTGCCAGTTGCCGATAACTTTTACAAAACATGATCATCTCATACAACAACGCATATCACATCATGTCTTGACCATATCACATCACAACATGCCTTGCAAAAACAAGTTAGACACCCTCTACTTTGTTGTTGCAAGTTTTAGTGGCTGCTACGGGCTTCTAGTAAGAACCATTCTTACCTACGCATCAAAAACCACAATGATGTTTCGTCAAGTTTGCTGTTTTAACCTTCAACAGGGACTGGCCATAGTCAAATTTGATTCAACTAAATTTGAAGAAACAGACACCCACCAGCCACCTTGATGCAAAACAAGTTGCATGTCTGTCGGTGGAACTGGTCTCATGAACGTGGTCACATAAGGTTGGTCCGGGCCGCTTCATCCAACAATACCGCTGAATCAAAATAAGACGTTGGTGGTAAGCGGTATGACTATGATCACCCACAACTCTTTGTGTTCTACTCATGCATATCATTTACGCATAGACGTGGCTCTGATACCACTGTTGGGGAACGTAGCATGCAATTTCAAAAAAAAAATCCTATGATCACGCAAGGTCTATCTAGGAGATGCATAGCAACGAGAGGGGGAGAGTGTGTCCACGTACCATCGTAGACCGAAAACGAAAGCATTAGTTTAACCCGGTTGATGTAGTCGAACGTCTTCTCGATTCAACCGATCAAGTATCGAACGTACGCCACCTCCGAGTTCAGCACATGTTCAGCTCGATGACGTCCCTCGAACTCTTGATCCAGCAAAGTGTCGAGGGAGAGTTTCGTCACCATGATGGCGTGGTGACGGTGATGGTGATGTGATCCGCGCAGCGCTTCGCCTAAGCACTACGACAATATGACCGGAGGAGTAAACGGTGGAGGGGGGCACCGCACACGGCTAAGAAACAATTGATGTGCTTTGGGGTGCCCCTGCCCCCGTATATAAAGGAGGAGAGGGGAGGAGGCCGGCCACAGGGGTGCGCCAAGTGCGGGGAACCCACTAGGACTCCTAGTCCTAGTCGGCCCCCTTCCTTTCTTTCAAAGGGGGAAAGGGGAAGGAGAAGGAGAGGGAGAAGGAAAGGGGCCCCGCGCCCCCTCCCCTTGTCCAATTCGGACTCCCCATGGGGGGAGCGTGCCACCCCTTGTGGGCTGCCCTATCTCTCCCCTATGGCCCATGTTGGCCCATTACTTTCCCCGGGGGGGGGTCCGGTAACCCCTCGGTACTACGATAAATATCCGAAACACTCCGAAACCATTCCGGTATCCGAACACTATCGTCCAATATATCAATCTTTACCTCTTGACCATTTCGAGACTCCTCATCATGTTTGTGATCTCATCCGGGACTCCGAACAATCTTCAGTCACCAAAACACATAACTCATAATATAAATCATCATCGAACGTTAAGCGTGCGGACCCTACGGGTTCGAGAACTATGTAGACATGACCGAGACACATCTCTGATCAATAACCAATAGCGGAACCTCGATGCTCATATTGGTTCCTACATATACTACGAAGATCTTTATCGGTCAAACCGCAATGACAACATACATCATTCCCTTTGTCATCGGTATGTTCCTTGCCCGAGATTCGATCGTCGCTATCTTCATACCTAGTTCAATCTCGTTACCGGCAAGTCTCTTTACTCATTCCGTAATGCATCATCCTGTAACTAACTCATTAGTCACATTGCTTGCAAGGCTTATCGTGATGTGCATTACCGAGGGGGCCCTGAGATACCTCTCCGATACTCGGAGTGACAAATCCTAATCTCGATCTATGCCAACCCAACAAACACCTTCGGAGACACCTGCAAAGCATCTTCATAATCACCCAGCTACGTTGTGACGTTTGATAGCACACAAGGTGTTCCTCCGGTATTCGGGAGTTGCATAATCTCATAGTCAAAGGAATATGTATAAGTCATGAGGAAAGCAATAGCAATAAAACTTAACGGTCATTATGCTAAGCTAACGGTTGGGTCTTGTCCATCGCATCATTCTCTAATGATGTGATCCCGTTCATCAAACGAGCTTGTCAAGTAGAGGCATACTAGGGACACTTTGTTTTGTCTATGTATTCACACATGTATCAAGTTTCCGGTTAATACAATTCTATCATAAATAATAAACATTTATCATGATGCAAGGAAATATAAATAACAACTTTATTATTGGCTCTAGGGCATATTTCCTTCAAGAAGTTCTTCATAGCACAATCTCCTCAGTTCCTGGCAAGGGCAAGGCAGTCATTGATGAAGGAATTCGTCCCGCGCGATGTCAGTTTCGTCAGCCTATCTCCAACTCCACTTGTGATGAAACTGCCAGCCAGGACACTGCTGCAAAAGTGTCAAGGCCTTCTCCTCAACGAGAAACACCACATGTCATGACTGACCGTGAACTCCTCATCAGTCTGCACCAGAAGACAGACACGAATCATGATTGGGTTAAGCGTCAACTTGCTGCAATTAACGCAAATATGATTATGATACATAACTATGTTCGCAGGAATCACTGCGATGCCCATGAGATCTTTGATAGAACATGGGCCATACTTTCACACCTGAAGACGGATGACAAACGTGGTGCAATGGACTTCCAGATGAACTTTGGTTGGGCAAATCCGCCCAAGAAGAAGTTCGAGAAGGTTCAAGTTCCTCCTCTCGTCCCGAACTCAGTGTCTCCATCGCGTTCCACTAATGGAAATGTAGACGTTGAAGACATTGCTGCTGGCCCTTCCGCTTCACGCGACCCCAACAACAACGTTAGCGCTCGTCCGACTTCGTCATGATGATATTCTTCAGGGGCATTAGTTCTCAGTTTCGTCTCCTTTTGGTCATTTGATGACCAAGGGGGAGAAATCTGAGTTAGTCTTCAAGTGGGTCGTTATATGGGATGTTTTTTATAAGAGTTACAACTCTTGGACTTCATTTGATTCGCTCTTTGATGAGTTGTAACTTAAATAACTGTCGGTGATCTGACTCTTTTGCCACTCTTTATATGCATACCATGATCTTAATATATCTGCTCATGCATGCACAATTTCGTCACACACCAATTTTCATCATGCATTCAAATTCTTCAATATCTTATGATCATGCATGATTGGATTCCAAAATTATAACTTGCCATGTGCATTTGCAATCCAAAGCAAATTCCTCATATGCACATCTTCAGAGGGAGTTCCTCAAATATCTTGTAATCAATTTCTTCGTACTCTCTACTTATACTTCCATTATTTACACCCATTGATAACCTACCCAATTTGTCATCAATCACCAAAAAGAGGGAGATTGGAAGTGCATCAAGTGCCCCCTTAGTGGTTTTGGAGTATTGGGGACAAATGGATTGAGGGACTAACGTGCTTGTGAGTGTACACATGAGACGAAGTCCCTGAAGATTTGGTTTAACCCATGGAAGATGACCCCTAAAAATGTATTTCTTCATGTGAAGAACTGGGTGATGAAAATGGCACGACATTTGAAGAAATTGATGTGAAGACTTTGAAGCTTGAAGACTTTGGTTTTCTTAATTCATTTTTTCTTATTTTGAGTAAAAGGAAAAACCGTACTATTAAAGGGGGTCTAGGTGAATCATAGTTCACATTTTGAAAGTGATTCTCAAACCTATACATACACAAGCCACTTCGAGTGAAGCCTTTGGAAATCTCCGGAACAGCTGATGAATTTGCTAGCGATAGTGACGAAGTTCACCTAGTCGCTGACGAATTTGGTCAGGCTGAGGAGTTAGGATTTCACCAGTGCGGTCTTCCTATCGTGAGGAAATTGAATGCCCCCACAAAATTGAGACTTCAATTTTCCGACCATTGCTGCGCCGCGGGCCAGCTGTCGAGTGGATCCTTGTGCTGACAATGGTCATATTTGAGAAGGGCATTTATGACAATTCATGTCTGGTTGCCCCTGGCTACATATAGCCGCCTCCCACAACCACTTGTTGGTTGGATGCTCAGAGAAAACTTGACACTTGTCATTTGAGAGCAACTCATCCTCTGACGACTTTGAGAGAATCCTAAGTGAGGAAAAAGCCACCAGAGCCAAAGTGATTGAGCATCACTGAAGAGATTGATATGTGTGATCGGACGCCTGTTACCTTTGAAAATTGTCCTTCTTCCAGATGGTTAGGCGTCAAGTTCTAACCACCTAAGAGTCATTGTGGTGTGCCGGTGAAAATGTATGTGAAGGTTTTGGAAGTCTAACTTGAAGACTTGCCATGAGTGATTGAACAAGGTCTAAATGATTTTAGCTCAAGAGGAATACAGTGAGGATAGTGTGTCCTCTGAGTTCGTCTTAACCAGACGTACAGTTGATACAACCACTGGAACTGGTCTACCAAATTGATGTGTCTTCTCCGAGCTTACCTGGTTTCAAATTCTTTAGCCCTTACCTTACGATATTTCGCTGCTGAAGAATTTGTGATCTACCTTCTGATGATTTTGAACTGAAGACTTTCATCATGGTGTCTTTTATTTCTTCAGTTCATCATCTTCATGCTTGTATGCTCGTATGATTGCATGTTCTTAACCTATATGTATCATGTACGCATGCTTTCTGTATCTGTGATGATTTAGTTTCCTTGTGTTTCTATTTCTTCACTCTAATCTTCGTCAAATTCATCAGTGTTTGACGAATTTCTAAAAATCACCCATTCACCCCCCTATGGGAATAAACTTGTGCTTTCACTAACCATGTGAAGCATTTTTCTTTGGGTGACACTGCATTCTTCGATAGGTGGGCAATATAGTCAGCGAGCACTGTGTCGAAAAAGAAAGTGTTGTATGCCGACCTTAGGGTATCTTCAACGCTGACCCGCAAACATCTCTAGTATATGTCCGGACGTGGTCCGCGGACATGATACGGGAGAGAGCCATTCAATGCGAATTACATAGTATTCGGTCGTGAGGAGAGAAAGTACATGAGGACCATACATGTGGTGGGATATCTGTGGTTTAGTGTCCAGTTGGGAGGAGTGAGAGAAGAAGGGTATCATGCCTGGCGGTTGGGAGAGAGAGAGAGAGACCATGCATGTGATTGGTCAAATGGATGTCCGGACTGCTGCAAAGCCCCTTACATTTGTTTCTTTGATACCGGAATCCATACGTCTGGACTACTAAACGGACATATACAGGTCCCCGTTAGATGACAAGTGATGATTCAAACATACAGTGGAGGCTTGAGGTTCCGCTTTGAAGATACCCTTGTGGGTTAAGATTCACTAATTTAACATTGCTGACTAAGGGCCACTGACATGTGAGGCCGCATACATGCTGTCCTTCTGGCCCAAAGTTGTCTGTGAGCTGCCACCTGAATAAGTCTTCTTCCTCTGCTGATAGCGGACCAAAGGAATTGATCTGCCGCCATGCTCATGTATATACGTATGTATTGTACTATTGTGCAAGGACTGGAATCTCAATATATTATGCCTTTTTTCGAAGAACAAACTCTGCTGCCTAGAATTTACGGACATGTTCTTTTAACATATAGTTCATCAGCAAACTGAAGAAGACGCATGCAGATCGTTATATCCGAAAATACTTGGTGTTTTTACGTACTAGCAAAATGTGAATTCTGAGTTTCATCGGCTCTGCTCATCGACGACCAACGCAGAGCAGAGGCACGCACGCACGGGGCGTGCTGTTGCGGTCTCTCGGCCCGGCGACCACTTTCCAGCGCAAACAACGCATCCCCGGCCACCTTCTCCTTCCTGACGCGTACCAAAAAACCACTCGCCCGGTGCAACGGCGGAAAAGAATTCTATAAGACCAGGTCTCACGCGAGACCCATCTTAATGGATGACACGTGGCATTCACAAATCTCAAAGCATCCTCCACCCTCCCCCCATTTAAAATCAGGGAAAAAAGAGATTAAATGCTTTGTGATTTGTGAATGTCACGTGTCATCCATCAGGACGGGTCTCACCTGCTAACCGTGAAAACCGGTCTCATATAATTTTTTTTCACGCAACGGCAATCCACAAGTCGCATCCAAAACCCACCCACACCCAGAACTCGGAGAATCTCGAGAATCACCTTCTCCGCGAGATCGTGACCACACCCACATCAAATCCGGCAGGATCACGTCCGCCGCAGTGCGCCCAACCACCGCGACATCCGAGCGCCACTCCCCAATTAACTACGCTCGAGCAAACAGCAATCCGCCAGCCACCACACGCGATCACCCGATCGCGAAGAACGGCCGTACCGAACCGAATCATGGCGGCCTCCGTCCGTCGGACCATGTCCTCCGGCGATCGATCGATCGATCGGCGTCCGTCGTGCTGGCGTGTCGGCCCGCCCGACAGCCGATATAGGCTCCGCCCGCCCCGATATCGCAACCACATGATGCCGCCAAGGACAGGAAACGGAACCGGAATTACTCGTGCTCCGTGATCTTTACAGCCTAGCTCTACCCCCTCCTCATCCTCACACAGCTAACACGGAGTAGTTACGTACGAGCATCGAAGCACACGCAGATCAACCGGCAGTGCTGATTCTGAGATCGTGTCACCTACCGGCCAGGGACAAGCGAGCTCGCCCGGCAGCGAAAGCATGATTATTATACGGCGGGGGTCCGGCCGGCCGGATTAATTAGGCTGCGCGGTGGCGCTGGCCATCATCATGCCGTGTCCAAAAAGAATCAAAGGCCTCCTCCGGCCGGCTCATGGCCCGCCGCAGCCTTTCCTGGGGTTTCTGTCGACGTGCAAGCGCAAACCACAAACGCAAACGCGGTGTGTGTGATCATGGACGATCCATCGGTGGTCAAAAGAAAAGGAGGGGCTTAGTATAGTGGTTCAATGAGACAATTATTGCTAATCCACTCCATTAGGGTCGATCGTGTTCGTGTGGCTTTGCTAGCCAGCTTCGCCGCTAGCTGTGGGCCTTTCGGACTGGCATAATTGCGGCCATAATTACCGCAATGAGTGCCCATGATGGGACTCACTCGAGAGACTCGGCAGCAGTGCGCCTGTCCCTTCCTACGCCCTTTGATCCATGTGCATGGGTGCAGTCGGTGTAGAGGGAAATTGGTCTCATGCATGCTTCCAATCCTCGATCGCCTCCATATCTTCCTTCGCACAAGATCGATCGATCCCTGGGATTGTATTCTAGTCCACTGTTTAACACATGCGGAATTACTTGCTCGTGTCATGTGTTTGTTAGTAGGAAAGATTTGGCTGTCTCGTAGCAGTAGCAACCGATTCGTGCCTAGTCACGCATTGGACACTACCACATGCTTGCATGCCCTAACTGTAGTACCTAATTAGGGAAGGTACGACCCAAATGGTCGCGTTTGGATCACACTGTCAGGAGCAAATCAATCTTCGCTGATTTTAAAACGCACCCTTCAAGACACCGATCACATGTTTGCATTACAATAACCCCGTGATTAGATCACGCGAGGTCACGGTTTAGGGGGGCTGTTTGGTTTTCTAGGGTTATGGCATCTCTCTCCCCACTCCAGCATATCCAGAGAAATGTTTTGTTTATAGGAGAAGCGTACATGTGTTTGTTTACTATAATTGCTTCAAGCTTCTTTCGCCATGGAAGGGTGGAACGGAAGCATCACATTCTCCGAGATCCCACGGCCGGGTAGCCCTTCCCAAATCTCTCTCCCTTTTGGCGGAAGATTTATCCATGTGATTATCGATTGCGTATGCTGGTTCTGTTGATATGATAAGATAGGATAACACCACATCGGCTTAGGGGGAAACATTGACAAGGAAAAGCGCCGTTGTATAGAGAGCAAAGGAATATGTCGAGTGGGATTAGCTGTTGATGCTAGTCTTAGTCAAAAATGGCATCCGACATTTGGGGGCCTTGGCCATGACAGTGTTGACCGATGACCACCATGGCTTAGGGACGAAACTTGTACGTTCGCTCAATGGATGTTAATCCTACGGATGAAAATCAACACTTTATATTTTTTTTTTGAAGCCGCCAACAATTGCTAGCCATTATATTATAGGGGTAGGGAGCAATATTTACACAGCCGCTGACGCGGTTTGAGGAGAGAAAAAGAAGAGAAATGAAACGAGGGCCAGGCCCCTAAGCCATACTTGGATGATCTCTCACGTTGGGTCCCCAAAAGGGGGCTGCAAACATTTCGCTCCCGCCAGTCTCCAAGCCTCCAGGGATCCTCGCACTGCCTGGATGACAGCCCAGGGCGCAACGATCTTCTTGTGAAAAACTCTACGGTTTCGCTCGAGCCAAATTTCCCATGTGATGAGCATGGTGAGCGACCTGATTCCTTTCTGATGCTCGGTGTGTGTGTTGTCGATGATATGTGCCCAGAATATCTCAGATCTGTCGCCCTCTGGCCAGGTGGTTGGAGCAAGAGCAGCGCAGCCGTGCCATCTTGTCGCTGCAGTCCAGATCGTCCTTGCCATCGGACAGTGCCAGAGCAGGTGCACTGATGATTCAAGATTCCGGACGCACAGCGGGCAGAAGTATTCATTTGGCCATCAGCGCCTTTGCAGCCTATCGGCGCACCACAGCCTATCGAGCATTAGCAGCCAGGTGAAAAACTTGCAGCGTGGAGGAGCCCAGGCCTTCCAAAACATGTTTACGAAGTATGATCCGACCCGTCCAGCGAATTGGAGCTTGTAAGCGGCCGTTGCACTGTATGTGCCGGAGAGGCTTGTCTTCCAGGTGATATTGTCCGGGACATCTGGCTGCAGTGAAACCTGGGCCTCGTCGATCATATTCCATAGCCTCCTGAATTCAAATATGTTGCCATCCGAAAGGGGGGGGGCGGATGTCGTGAATCCATTTTTGGCCTTGCAGCGCATCCTTGACTGTGTGATTCTTGCACTTGCATCGGGCAAAGAGAGAGGGTGCAATCGCCTTTGGCGGCAACGGCCCCACCAGGTGGATTCCCAAAAGAGTGTGCGCTCGCCGTTGCCAACAGAGACGCTTGTTGCAGCAGCAAAGAGCTGGCGATCCTGGTCGTCACACGGCAAAGGAAAGCCACTCCATGGCCGGTTAGCCTCATCCCACAACAGCCATAGCCATCTCAGCCGCAGCGCCCTAGCAAATTTAGCACTATCTAAAACTCCAAGTCCGCCAAGACCGATCGGGTAGCGGACCGTCTGCCAGTTTACTTTGCATTTGCCGCCGGATAGCTTCTCCTCCTGAGCCCAAAGAAAGCGCCTGCAAATCTTGTCAATGTCCTTCAAGACTCCAGCCGAGGCTTTGATTGCGGTGAGCGCGAATGTATGGATGGCTAGGAGCACAGAGCGGACCAGCGCTCGCCGTCCCGCACAGTTCATCAGCCTCCCCTTCCATCCTGCTAGCTTGGCTTTGATGCGATCAAAGATGAATTGGAGGTGCACCTTCTTCAGTCTTCCTAAGGATATCGGCAAGCCTAAATATGTGATCAGGAAGCTTGTTCGCCTTCCAGGGAAACCTTGCAGTATAATGTCTAGATCCAAGGACTGGCATTTGATAGGCGTGACAGTGGATTTTGAAGGGTTTACTCGCAGACCCATTGCCTCCCCGAACTTTTCTAGGATAGTTAGCAAGCAGGAGACCTCCTCATTGCGTGGGTTGGAGAAGATGATTGCATCGTCCGCGTAGAGGCTGATGCGCAACTTGACATCGCGCCCAGGAACTGGCGCCAGGTATCCAAGGGCGGCAGCACGATCTAGAATCCGTTGCAGCATGTCGATGGCAAGGATGAAGAGAAATGGGGAGAGCGGGTCGCCTTGACGTAGTCCTCTGTGGTGGTCTATCAGCTCGCCCTCCACACCATTTAGAAGGACTACAGAGGAGGAGGATTGCAGAAGCAGAGCGATCCAATCGCGCCATCGTGCAGAGAAACCTAGCTTCTGAAGTAGCTCAAGTAGATATTCCCACGAGATTGAGTCGAACGCCTTCGCTATATCCATTTTGAAGAGTAGTGCAGGTTTCTTTCTACGGTGCAGGCTGCGTGCGGCATTTCTGACGAAGAGAAAACTATCGTGGATGCACCTAGTCTTCAGGAAAGCACTTTGCGCTGGAGAGATGAGACTGCCAAGTTTTGGGGCGAGGCGCAGGGAAAGGATCTTTGCAATGAGCTTAGCAAAGGAATGTACAAGGCTAATTGGTCGAAAATGACCGATGTCAGTTGGATCCGGAGCTTTTGGAATTAGCACCACCGTTGCTGCATTGAGGTCTTTGAAACTGTGGCCGCCGTTGAGATCATGGAATTGCTGTAGGGCTCGCATGAGATCAGCTTTTATGATGCGCCAGCACCGCCTATAGAAGACGCCGGAGAAGCCGTCCGGGCCAGGGGCACGGTCAGTCGGCGATTGTTTGATGGCGTTCCAAACACTTTATATTTTTGAATGTAGTAATCTGCATACACTTCTAACTACATTTTTTTCGATTAAAACTTCAGGTTTTTCGATAAAGATTCAGAATGCAGCGTAAAAATACTGAACAACCACAGAAGTAGTCAATTGTGCTGACGGCCAAAAAAAAGATAGGAATGCCCTGTCAGACAACCTGAGAGCCACCTGGTCAGCTAGAGCTGATCAAGTAGATATTCCCACGAGATTGAGTCGAACGCCTTCGCTATATCCATTTTCAAGAGTAGTGCAGGTTTCTTTCTACGGTGCAGGCTGCGTGCGGCATTTCTGACGAAGAGAAAACTATCGTGGATGCACCTAGTCTTCAGGAAAGCACTTTGCGCTGGAGAGATGAGACTGCCAAGTTTTGGGGCGAGGCGCAGGGAAAGGATCTTTGCGATGAGCTTAGCAAAGGAATGTACAAGGCTAATTGGTCGAAAATGACCGATGTCAGTTGGATCCGGAGCTTTTGGAATTAGCACCACCATTGCTGCATTGAGGTCTTTGAAACTGTGGCCACCGTTGAGATCATGGAATTGCTGTAGGGCTCGCATGAGATCAGCTTTTATGATGCGCCAGCACCGTCTATAGAAGACGCCGAAGAAGCCGTCCGGGCCAGGGGCACGGTCAGTCGGCGATTGTTTGATGGCGTTCCAAACACTTTATATTTTCGGATGTAGTAATCTGCATACACTTCTAACTACATTTTTTTCGATTAAAACTTCAGGTTTTTCGATAAAGATTCAGAATGCAGTGTAAAAATACTGAACAGCCACAGAAGTAGTCAATTGTGCTGACGGCCAAAAAAAAGATAGGAATGCCCTGTCAGACAACCTGAGAGCCACCTGATCAGCTAGAGCTGATCAAGTAGATATTCCCACGAGATTGAGTCGAACGCCTTCGCTATATCCATTTTGAAGAGTAGTGCAGGTTTCTTTCTACGGTGCAGGCTGCGTGCGGCATTTCTGACGAAGAGAAAACTATCGTGGATGCACCTAGTCTTCAGGAAAGCACTTTGCGCTGGAGAGATGAGACTGCCAAGTTTTGGGGCGAGGCACAGGGAAAGGATCTTTGCGATGAGCTTAGCAAAGGAATGTACAAGGCTAATTGGTCGAAAATGACCGATGTCAGTTGGATCCGGAGCTTTTGGAATTAGCACCACCGTTGCTGCATTAAGGTCTTTGAAACTGTGGCCACCGTTGAGATCATGGAATTGCTGTAGGGCTCGCATGAGATCAGCTTTTATGATGCGCCAGCACCGTCTATAGAAGACGCCGAAGAAGCCGTCCGGGCCAGGGGCACGGTCAGTCGGCGATTGTTTGATAGCGTTCCAAACACTTTATATTTTCGGATGTAGTAATCTGCATACACTTCTAACTACATTTTTTTCATTAAAACTTCAGGTTTTTCGATAAAGATTCAGAATGCAGTGTAAAAATACTGAACAGCCACAGAAGTAGTCAATTGTGCTGACGGCCAAAAAAAAGATAGAAATGCCCTGTCAGGCAACCTGAGAGCCACCTGGTCAGCTAGGGCTGATCAAGAACGAGCCACCTGGTCAGGTAGGGCTGATCAAGAACGAGCCACCTGGTCAGGTAGGGCTGATCAAGAACGAGCCACCTGGTTAGCTAGGGCTGATCAAGAACGATCCTCTACAGCCATGGATCATCTCAACTGATGATCCAGGGTTAAGTGCTTGCCTCCTTATTGGTAAAGGATGCAGCGGTACGACTACTATAGAACAGATCCTGTTCAAGTAAGGTCGTGCCAATGTGCGCAGGGCCTCTCCTTTTAAACCGGTGTTGCTTCCGCTAAACAACCGAGGTGGTACTAAACTCCGTTTGTGCCCTGTAATCTCGCATATGTTATGTTGTGGGCCGGCCTAGTTTGTTATCCCGAGTGGCTTGAAGCCCGTTGGTATTTGGGCTTCCAGATTGCATAAGCATACGCACATGCAACATGTTCAATCTCGACTAAAAAGAATCTAATATGTTCAATCTGATGTTGACCATCACGTAAAAAAAAAATCTGATGTTGACCAAATGAAAATTCAATCTCATGCGCAGCATGCCCATCGTGCTTAATTTTTGTTTCTGTCTCTTCCATCTCTTGATATGCACGTAGGTTGTGTACCAAAATACTCCCTCCGTCCGGAAATACTTGTCTTAGAAATGGTTGTATCTAGACTTATTTTAGTTATAGATACATTCATTTTCAACCATTTTTAGGACAAGTATTTTCGGACGGAGGGAGTAGCAGCTATTTCATCTCTACGTCGTCTATGTTCAGACATACCGCCACCAACTTATGAGCAAGGCATGGTGACCTGAACTGAGCGCATGCACAGAGAACACGAGGGAGACAGTACGACAGATACCACCATTGGCCAAGCCTTATTGTTTTTGCAAAAAAGGGGGAAAAAAAGAAGCTCCCATCTTTCTTTTGCAACCCCTTAATTATTTTTTTCTAATCTATTTAACTAACACTCCTCACATAACTCACGAGATTATGAAGTGTTTGGCGTCTCTCCGATGAATATACCATAATACATGTATATACCGTATATGTATAACACGATTACATGTTAGCATACGAGTGTGAGGGATCTTCTAGAACACTCATACCCTATTGCATATGGCAATAACTTCGCATAGGACAGGATATGAAGTACCAGCAATCCATAATTTAAAACGACCAAAGGTGATCTTCTCATATATTGGAATTGGAGTCGTCTACGAGCCTAATCCATAGAGTAAACCTTCCAATACAAGCCGCATATATACAGTGCAGGAGGCCGCGACAGAAAACAAGTAAATTCGCACGTACCACACAAGCTAAATGCAAACCACATTGATCTTGAGGAGCATTATCGTTATTAGGAGTATAGACAACATCTAGATTAGGTTCCACTGACGTCGTAAAGATCATAAGGCCACATAAGACATTTTAGTTAACTATAAAAGGGCCGTAGCCTAGGTATATAGTGTCTCATGTCCCTGTGATTCCGTTGAAATAGTTTGATGGGTCCTGGCGACGCCTAATCATTGTACTTTAGACCAGTCTCGTATAAAGGATCGAAGTAATTCCATCATCGATGGTGGTAATATACTTGGGCACACCATCGACACGGTGCATGACCAATTATGAACCTCTGCTGAAAAAAAGGTCAATACGCAATTCATTTATATCTTCTGTTGGAGAAAGTTGCAAGGACACTTACCAATGATGACCTGATGGTTGCTTGCTTAGACTTGTTTTACTTGTTAATGATCCAATGATTTTTTTTTCAAAAATGTTGTCATCTCTACAAACTACTATGAACTTCAGTTGTTATGATAAAACATCAACCATAGATCTACTTGTGGTCAAATAATGTCCAACATTCATTGGAAGTTTATTTATCCTTGTATGAATGGTTTAGAATGGACTAGTGAAGCGGCACAGCCTAATCATGTGCGAAAGGGAGCCCCCCTTCATGTTTGTGGCTATTTTCTCTCTAAAGTTGTTATGTTCTTTCCTGTGGAATAGAGAGCCCAGCTGAAAAAAGGGGCCAATATATGCACGCTTCCAAGACTGAGAGTTGGGATCATAGTCTTCTATACTCTATCAAAAGTATAGACAAACTAGTTGCTTCATTAAAGGGATGGGATGCTCAGAATAGTACATGAATGATTATTGCTCTTCATGGCAGGAATGAACTGCATGAACGCATCCACCACATGGTATCAAAAGTTAAGGTAGATACAATGCCATTATCAGTGTGATTAATCTCAAAGCAACTCTCTTTCATTGTAAATTTTCTTTTGAAGGTCACGATGTGACCTCTAAAGCACATAGTTTAGCCAGGTACTCTCTCTCCCGTGGTCCATGACGCCACATCTGGTTTGGCTAACCCACCACCTGCATTGTATCCCACGTCATGTGGACTTTGATGAATTAAACTTGGCTTTACTCCTAAAAAACATGTGTCTGGTGTTGATCACTCTGTAAGTTCACAGTCGAAGCGTATGTTTTTTTCCTATTGAGTTGTCCATACCTCGTGAGGTAAAAGTATGCCTTTTAAAGTGTTCATCATGCATTTAGAAAATGTAAATGTAGTGTAAAGGAATGTTCATTCAATTTTTAGAAAATGTTTCTACCATTCAAAAAATTTCTAGACATTCAAAAATGTATAAATATTTCAAAAATATTCATATGTTTAAAAAACACATCTGACAGTTTAAAAAATGTTATAGATGTACAAAAATTAAACGTATATTTTAAAAATCATGTATGAAAAAGGATAAATATGTATAAAAATAATGTTCAGATATATACAAAAAATTACATTGTTTATGAAAATGGTAGACATCAAAAAACGTATTTGAAGAAATGTTAATCCTGTATTTGAAAAATGTTAAATGTGTATAAAAACAATTTTTAGATGTATACAAAAATATACTATGTGTATGAACAAGACTATGCATCAAAATATGTATTTAAAAGAAATGTTAAACATGCATTTGAAAAAAATATTAACTGTGTAAAAAAATGTTTCAGATATATATATATATATATATATATGAAAATGGGTTAGTACTCCTAGGAGTACATACTCCTAGCCATGTGTCTCTTGTTGAATTTTCCTAGCATCATATCCATTTAAATTTTGATTTAAATAATAATAGTAAAAAGGCTAGGTTGTTGGCGCTCCGATTTTCTAGTCATTTTATTTGCTAATTCAACCACCTCTGAGCTTATCCGTTTCTACACCAGTTGCATCGACATCTAATGGCGGCGGCCGCTCGCACGGCCGCACGGGCCACATCACCGGCTTCCAGAAGAAGGAGATCCCTCGGCAGTGGCCTGCATGGAAGCAGACCAGCGGCGCACTGCTAGGATCAAGTGAGGAAAATGTTTGTCGGCGGCTACTTGCACATCTAGATACGTCGTGATTTTCTTCTGTCTTTGGTAGAGGTTCTAGTTTCTTCCCGTGTGAAAACTGACATGATGAAACCCCCAACAGGAGAGCCAACAGACTAGAGAGCAGAGATGATGTGCGGATTTTATCAGTATTTCCATCTAATTCTAACAGCTGCGTGTGATAATGGACCGTATGGACTTGTATTCTACAACGGAGCTACACAAGCGATGTCGGCCGTCGACGCCCCACGGCTCAAAGCATGATGAAGCAGCAAGGGCAGGAGAGCCGCAGCATCTGCCGTGATGGTAGCACGTGGCCACAACTCCCATAGTGCCCAGCTCCTCTGAATGGACGTCAGATCAGAGATGCTACTACAAATATAATTCATGAGTTGATTGCTTGTTACTTCATGCATCTTCAACTGATGGCGTTTCTTGAAGCATTTGTCTCCTAATTATTTTGTCTACATGTACGGAAGATGCAGAGTGAAGTACCAATCTATGATTATTTGTTTGCTACGTAACTATGCTCCTGATCTAAATACTAAAGTTGTATACGTTGTATCAACTCACCTGATCTAAAATATTGTACTGCTACTTTGTGCTTTCTAAAATATGTTGTATGTACTCCCTTGTTTTCTAACAAATGTAGTATATACTCCTTTGTTTTCTAACAAATGTAGTATATAGTTGCCTTGGAGCATATATTCTGATGAAGTATATACTTATTTTCATTACAGGCAATTCATGCTGCTTCCGAAGGAAAAAAACAGTATATACTTCCTCTTTGGAACTTAAACAGTATATAGTCCATAAAAATTAAGCAGTATATACCCTGTAAACGCAATACACAATCCTTCAAATAAAAAGTATATTCTCCAAAAAAAACAGTATATACCACCCATAAAAAGCCTTGGCGTACTTCTTAAAATTAAAGTATGTACTCAAAGAAAAAATCAGTATGTACTCCTTAAAACAACGCAGTATATACTCCTTGGAATCAGTATATGCTCCTTTAAAAAGCAGCATATACCCCATAAAAATATATAGTCTTTTTCAAACTTCTGTGTGATAAGCGTCTTCATGGATATACTACTCCATTTCATCCAACAACGTAGACATCATGCATTATACTACCAGTAAATCATATCCCGATTCGTGATTAATAATTAAATAGTACTGCACACACGCTCCCATGATTCTAGTCAAGTAGTTCCATGCATGGCTGCATGCACGCATGGTCACATAACCAATTTAGTTGCATGCAAGCGGTTAGTTTGCTACCGGATTGGATCAACCCAAAAGTATTCGTTAAGAGGTGGGAGTATGTACTCTTGAGAGTACAGAAATGGTGTTATATATATATATATATATATATATATATATATATATATATATAGTGTTACTATTCATTATCCAGGGTGCGGAATAAGTTATTCTTCACCCGAGGTAATATTACGATCATTTTATAATTAAATTACGTTCGGAATTCAAATTGTTACATTCCTATTGATTCACTACGTAAAATTTGACATAAGAAAATAAAAATATAGGTCATAAAACAAGAAAAATTTGTAGTTTATGTGTATTTTTTAGACTATATTTTTATGTTTATAATTTTACATGACATAAAATATATTTTTACGTCGATTATATATTTTCTTACGGTCCCTTTTTGCGTCGGAAATAAGACAAAACTTACAGAACGTAAAATTACGGTGCATTGATGGTAAAATAAAGGGGGTGAAGGATAACTATTCCTCACGTAGGATGACGAATAGCGTGACCCTATATATATATATATATATATAATGTACAATGTGTATGAAAAAGAATAGACATCAAAACATGTTTGAAAAAAATATTAATCATGTATTTGAGGAATGCTAAACATGTATAAAAATAATGTTTCCGATGTATACTCAAAATTTACAATGTGATGAAAAAGAATGGCATCAAAATAGTATTTGAAAAAAATGTTAAATGTGTATATAAATAATGTTTCAGATATATGCAGAAAATGTATAGCATGTTCGAAAAAGAATAGATATCAAACCATGTATTTTAAAAACTGTTAATCATGTATTTGAAAAATGTAACATGTATAAAAATAATGCTTTTGATGTATACAACAAATGTACAAATACAATGTGTATGCCAAAGAATAGACAACAAAACATGTATTTGAAAAATGTTAAACATGTCTAAAAAAATGTTTCGGATGCAAATATGTATGGAAAAAAGTAGACATCAAAACATGTATTTGAAAAAAAAACATGTATAAAATGCTTCTGATCTATGCGAAAAATGTACATTGGATGTGAAGAATCGACATGTGTTGAAATAAAAGAAAAAAGAAAACAATGGAACTGAAGAATGAAACAAAGAAAATAGGAGAAAGGAACAAAAAAAAAAGACAAAGTAATACCACTGCAAAAGAAAGGAAACGGTGAAAACCAAAGGAAAAAAAAAGCAAAACAGTGGGAATGAAAACCGTAGAGAAATCCTAGAAAGCTGGAGAAAAAATCCGATTGAAGTATTAAATAATAGCAAAAAAGTGAAAACGATGTTGGAGCCGTGCGCCGGCCCATTACTGTAGCAGGGATGCGCTTCAGGCGAGTGGAGCATACATCTAACTATAAGCAAGATATAGTTCCCACGCTGTGAGTCAGCAAGGGAATATCTCGTTGCGAAGATAATAAAAGAATAACGACAATATGCACTAAACATGGATGCATGGGAGCGAGAGACAAGCCCAGGTTAGAGATTACTCACAACTCCATCCAAAGGTCTCTTTGCTACAAATTTACTAGTGAAAATATTTTTGTATTCGTTTTTTCATTTGAGAGGGTTTTTTTAATTTTTGAAATACTAAATAATCTTGATAACATCGTGTTTTTTGTGTGTACTAGCTAGCATTATCCTTTTGAAGAAATGCGATACAGAGAAACATCATGGTTAGTTTAAACGTGTTTGGCAATATACTAAATACATAATGATCGTCAAATTGTGTGGTCCGTTAGAAATTGTAGAAACACACAAGTGAAACATCAAAAATTGATGGAATACATGCGACATATCCGGAAAAGATGCCATGGGAGAGAGAAAGAAAATAGGTCGATACCAAAAATTGTTTTCATTGTCTCTTCAGGTTCTTTTACAAGATAACCGGTCTCTTTGATCCTACCTTGTTTAATTAAAATGTGTTTAGTTGTGTGATGTGGGTCACTCAAATAAAAAACTACTACCACAGTTCCTAAATATAAGTCTTTTTAGAGATTTCAATGCGGACTGCATAAGGAACAAAATGAAGGAATCTACACTTTAAAATATGTCTATATACATCCGTGTGCAGTTTTTATTGAAATATCTAAAAAGACTTATATTTAGGAATAGAGAAAATAGATGTTTTGCTCTTTTTCTAAGATTTCTAACATGCCTACATTTTCCTGCTTAGGCATACATTTATAAGTATAATAGATGGATTTTTTTACATACCCTGTCTATAATGATTTAACAGAATGAAATTATGCATAATCTACTGAGATGCTTTAATACAACACCTATGGTGTCCAATACATATGGCTGTACCTAGATATTGAGTAACGAACCGTAGAAAATTGCATTAAGCTTTTTGACATAATGTTAATGAATAATCTACTCCCCATAACAATGATGAGACCATAAGCACATTCTTTTTTACCCTTATTAGTGAGACGATCCTAGAACTAGCAATGGAAACATTGCCATCTTCCATTGGAGAGATTCATGTAATGCATTTGCCAAATAATGATTTGATGGCTGGTTACTTAGATCCATTTTACTTGTCAATGATCATGAGGATAGAGATGAGAAGTGGACACGCTTTTCTCAAAATGGTAGCATCTGCATCCTGCAGGTACTATAATTATGAAATTGAATTGTCATGATCAAAACATGTATCCGAGAGCTACTTCATTGAGGGATGGGATGCTCAGAAAAGTACGTTAATGTTGAAGTGCTCTTTATGGCCATAATGAACCACATGAAAGAATCCATCCCATGGTTGTTGCACAATGTTTCTATTTAAGCATGAGAAATATATAAAATATGATCATAGTTTGCAAAGTCATCTTGCACACATGAGCCGAGAAAAGGTAGAGCTCAGTCAATGGTAGGTTTATATCATCATACCACATGTGCAATGTAGATAAGCTTTACACATCCGGACAAACATCGTAGGACTTGGAAGCATCATAATTTGTGATTGTATGTTTGTCAATTTCCACATAAGGCCGCTTCAAATTGCTCGTCAATTGGAGATGGACCCTTCTTCGAGGACTCATTTAATTGGTGAACTTGGTCATGCTAGTATCCCTGACCTCACAAGCCATTTCCAGAATATGTATTTATTCTGCAAAGACATGTTGGCAGTCAGTTGGTATGTACTTCAATGTTGTATCTTGGCTAGATTTGTGGATTATACTGCATAATCGTCCAAAATTTTGAGAACATCTATGATGATTCTTACTCCTAGCCACTGAAATGCACATTTACCATATGCACTACCTGAAAAAAGGAGGATAATTTTTGCCGTCATATTAACTCGAAAATGTGTTATAAAAAACCAAGCCAAGCACGCAAAATACAAGAACAAAATCAAAAAATTAAATAACCGCAAGGTGAACTAAACACGGATGCATGGGACCTAGAGACAAAAAAGTTACTCGCACATCCGAAATTAAGTTGCCAAAATGCCCCAGCTGTTAGCGTTGCATATTTCACAGAGATAAAGGCGAACATTAGACCGGCTTGGGCATGGGGGCGATGACACTGACATGATGCACTAAACATGGATGCATGGGACTTAGGGACAAGCCGAGGTTGAAGATTACTCACACATCCAAAGATCTCGTTGTGACGAATTTACTGGAGAAAACTATTTTTTATTTGATTTTTTCATTTGAGAGAATATATTTTGAAGAGGCCATCTTCCCGTTCCTTATAGATCGGATGGTTCATAAAAAAATGACTGACCTATTTATTTTCATTCGACTGTTATCTTGATAGGACCACATGTGGTGGTGTGCTGAGGAGTACATTTTTTGGTATTTTTGAAATATGAAAGAACCTTCCTAACATCATTTTTGTGTGTGTTTACTTGCGTGCAATATTCTTTTGTAGAAATGTGGTAAAGCGAAGCATCATGGTTAGGTTAAAGGTGTTTAGTAGTATACTGAATACATAATGTTTATCAAATAGTGTGGTCCATTAGAAATTGTCGGGACACACAAGTGAAACGCCAGAAATTGATGGAATACATGCACGGGGAAAAGATGCCATGGGAGAGAGATAGAAAAGAGGTCAATACCAAAAAATGTTTTAATTGTCTCTTCGGGTCCTTTTTCATGGTGGTTGGTCTCGTTGGTCCTAAATTATTTAATGGAAATGTGTTTAATTGTGTGACGTGAGCTATTTAGATAAACGACTAGATGTTTTACCTTTTTCTAAGATTTCTAGCATGCCTATATTTTTCTGGTTAGGCATACCTTTATAAGATATAATAGATGGAAATTTTTAGATACGTTCTCTATAATGGTTTAACAAAATGAAACGGAATCTACTGAACTCTAATACTACATCTGTGGTATCCAATACACATGGCTAAAACTAGATACCGAGTAACGAACCGCAGGAAATTGGATTAAGCTTTTTGACATAATGTGAATGATTAATATACTCCCCATATCAATGATGAGACAATAAACAATTTTTTACCCTTATTAGTGAGACGAACCAAGAAGTACATGTGGAAACATTTCCGTCTTTCAGTGGAGATATTTGGGTAAGGCGTTTACCAAATTATGAGTTGATGGCTGGTTGCTTAGATCTATTTTACTTATTAGTGACCATGAGGGTGGGCATGACAAATGCACACATTGTTCTCAAAATGGTGTCATCTAGGTACTAAATTACGAAATTGAATTTTCATGGTCAAAACATCTATTAGAGAGCTACTTCATTGAGGGATTGGATGCTCAGAGAAGTACATTTTTTTTTGCGAATACAGAGAAGTACATTAATGCAGATGTGCTCTTTATGACTAATGAACCGCATGAAAGAATCCATCTCATGGTTCTTGCACCATGTTTCTATTTAAGCGTGAGAAATAGATGGAACATGATCATAGTTCACAAAGTCATCTTGCAGACATAGGCCAAGCAAAGGTAGAGCTTGGTCGCTGGTAGATTTATATCATCATGCCACATATGCAATGTAGATCTGTTTTGTGCTTAGACAAACATCATAGGACTTGGAGGCATCAGAATTTGTGATTATAGAGCTGTGGGTTCCCGCCTAAGATTACATCAACCTTGTAGTGAACTGGAGATGGAGTCTTCTTGGAGGATTCGTCCTTTAACTGGTCTGCTCGATCATACTAGTATCCATGACCACAAAGGTCATTTCCAGACCAAGTTTTTATTTTGCTAAGACATGTTGGCAATTAGTGAATTTATGCGCTCATGTTGTATCTTGGCTAGATTAGTGGATTATAGTGCTTTGTCGCCCAAAGTTTGAGAATCTCAGTGACGATGCGTACCGCAAGCTGCTGAAATACACATTTATCATATGCTCTACCTCACAGAAGGAGGATAATTTTCGCATTGTCACATTAACTGAAAAATGCGTTCTAGAAAACCAAGCCAAGCATGCAAACAAAATCAAAAGATAGCCACAAGGTGAACTAAACGTGGATGCACGGGACCTAGAGACAAAAACCAAGGACACTGTTGATTGTTAGCGATAAGCATCTTGTAACTCAAACCAAGTATTGTGGCTTGGATGGGCCATCCGGCATTAGACATTAGGTGTTGGTGCGATGTCTGTTTGGTATTAATTAGGTTCGGATATTCGACACCCCTTTATAGGAGTAGCGACAGGTATTTTCAAGATGGTGGCTTCAAGCTCAGATGCAGAGGCCGGGGTACATCCTCCCTTTAAAAAAAACAAGGCAAGCATAAATATCAAATTAATTTTTTTACAGGGAGAAAAATTTGTATTACTCAATCAAAATATCCTTACAATCATAAAAAACTATCTCCAACACCTCTACCGGACCAACCCCAAGCCAGGTCATGGTCCTACCTTGAGTTCTAGCAAAATTCGCAAAACTATCGCTAGCTTTATTTTAAGACCTAGAAACATGAGTGATACAAGTATGTCTAAGGCCCATCAAATGCTTAATCTCCTTCACAAGAAAAACATCGAATTAAACTTTTTAATAAGTCAACTTTTTATTTTATTTTATTGCAGGTGAGAGAACTTTATAGCGGTGACCCATTTCGTCCGCGCGTGTTTGTTTGGGTCGCGGCAGACAGAAAAGTTGACCCAACGCGCTGACCCAAACAGATGCGCGTCCATTTTTCGTCCGCCTGCCGACCAATTCCCGGCCATCTTACATCCTGATTTGTGTCAGCGCGGACACTAAACACACACGCGCGCCAACTACTCCCCCTGGCCCGCCAGTCGGTGCGCATTGGCCATCCTTCCCACCCCTTGACAGCAAACCCTCGCCCCCCCCCCCGTCGTCGCCTCCGCCCATTTTCTGGTGCCTCTGCCAGCAACCGGTGCCTCCACACCTCCCCCCAACACCGCCATCTTCCATGCCGCTGGCACCATTGCCTCGTCGCCGAGGCACCGAAGCTTCCTCACCCCCCACCCCCGACGTTGGCGTGAGCAGGAAGCCGCCTCCCAGCCCCGGCGAGCTCCTTCATCTGACAACGTCCGCTGCCCTGACGCCGACACACTCGTCGGACGCCTCCAGGCCAGCCACCTGGTCCAAGCGAGGCGCGCATCTCTTCGCCGGCCAGCTTCTTCATCAACGCCCACGAGCTGTTCGACAGTTTGCCAAGGTACAAAATGGACTCCGCCGACGAGTTCTTCTTCCACAATTTCCTTTGCGACTCCGACGATTCCTCGTCCGATGAGGAGGAGGAGATCTTGGCTACAGTGTTGGTCCATGCCCACCTTAATAGGCAGCGGCCGCTGTTCCGTGGCTCAATCCCGGGGCATCTTCCGGCGTTGAAGCTTAACCGAGAGAGCGGCCATTTCCTTCTTTGGAAGGACTACTTTGACACAACCAACCCGTTGTTCAAACATCAAAAATTCCTACGGCGTTTCCGTCTGAGTAGGCATCTTTTCAACCATATTAGAGAGGGCGTGGTCGGATACAATAACTATTTTGAGTGCAAAGAGGATGTCCTTGGAAAGATTGGCTTCTCATCTTATCAGAAATGCACTGCAGCCATCCGGATGCTTGCATACGGAGTGCTGATAACCCACAAGTATAGGGGATCACAACAGTTTTCGAGGGTAGAGTATTCAACCCAAATTTATTGATTCGACACAAGGGGAGCCAAAGAATATTCTCAACTATTAGCAGTGGAGTTGTCAATTCAAATGCACCTAGAAACCTAATATCTGCAGCAAAGTGTTTAGTAGCAAAGTAATATGATATTAGTGGTATGTAGCGACCAGACCTCGAACAGTCTGATCTCTGTGCTCCGGTGTCATCCCTGGATCAGTAATGCTGACACCACACAGTACTCGGAGGATTTATAGCAGAGTAGCAATCACACACTTATTACATCGAGTGTCTCATAAGAGAACTTATTACAATAAATATGGCTTAAGGCCATCTAATAACGATAACAACGGGAGGCTTGGAAGATAAGTGAGTCCATCAACTCCAACGGCATCACTGAGTATAGAACCACGACCTAAAGACTCCTTAATCGTCGTCTGAAAAGTCTACAATATTAACGTCGCAGCCCGAAAACGGGTCAGCACATGGAATATGCTGGTAAGGTAACACATAGAGAGTAATGGAATGAAACAGCTATACTATATGCATATTTGGCTGGTGGAAAGCTCTATGGTTACAGTTTTGCGTAAAGCCAATTTTTCCCTACTTCAAAGGAATAAATTTAATTACTATCATGGTGGTTGTTAAACATTGAGAATGGTTGACAGCATCCTCAATCCCAATTAAGCATCATCATTAAACATAACCCAACAAAATTAATTTAGAGTAACATGTTGAGATTCACATGATAATCCAAGTACTAGATACTCAAGATGTCCATAACCGGGGACACGGCTAACCATGATTAGTTTATTAAACTCTACAGAGGTTTGCGCACTTTTCCCCACAAGACTCGATCGCCTCTGTTTGGTTTCTCGCACTACATGGTGTTTGAGAAGACGGATGACCGAGACATAGTCTTTCAGAAGCGCTAGCACCTTACGATCGGGTAGACCGTACCACCTACATCCCCTACATCTCCTAGTCTACCACTGTAAGAGTTCGCACAACTTAGTCAACTATGCTAGAGCCCATAATAGCTTGTGGCTGCACACGGAAGTTTCTAGTATGAATAGTCTCATGATCCCTTTGAGCCTGGGTGGCGGTCCAAAAGAAAACAAGCAAGTCCTGGAATACCCAGATGCCTCAATCCACCCAGATGTGTGTTTAAGTTGCCACCTTAGATAAACCATTAATTAACAATCTCACATCTGTCATGGATATCACTCACCCAATCCACGTCTACTAGCATAGCATGGCATAATAAGCAAACGTAGAAGTAACTCCCAAAGGTTTGATAATAACAGGTAATAGGTACTACCTCAACTACTTCCCATCCCACAATTTAATTAGATCCTAATCATGTAATGTGTGAGGATTGATCTAATGCAATAAAACTGGGTAGTAGAAAAGGTATGATCAAAGTGTTACTTGCCTTGCTGATGATCCGCGAAACCTAACGATTCAAAGTAACAGGCGGCGCACTCCGGGTATTCTATCGCAGACAACCAAACAAGCATACAATAAGTACTCATCTAATGCACAAGTAAAACTCAAATAATAGATCTAACCAGAAGGTTCAACTTGAGAACTCCGGTTGGCAAAAAGAATCAAATCAAACGAAGCAACGAAAGTCAAACGGCGAAAGAAAACAACTTCGTTCTTGTAATCTGGATCTAGGGCAAATTTTACAGTAGCAAAAACTTGTTTAAGTTGGTTAAACGGATAGAGGGTTTCGAGACGAATCCCTAGGCGCTTGAATCGTCTGATTCCGATAAACGAGCGAAAAGTTAAACTAAAACGAAAATCGGATCAGGAATCGCGATCAGAAAAATCGCGGATTTAATCCGAGAAAAAGAAAAAACGACGAACGCCGAATTTTTATTTTTTTAATTATTCCGCTCAGAAGAAAAAAATAAAAAGAAATACTAAACGGACTCCAAAAATTCCGAAATAAATTTTCACGGGCTTCTAAAATCAAGCCGCACAAGGTGAACATTTATTTGGGCCCTAAATGCAATTTTGAAAAACGCACATTTTTCCTAAATTCAAATAAAACACCGAAAAACTCCGAAATTTTTTTTTATTTGATTTTATTATTAAATCCTCAATATTTCTTTATTTTGGAAAAGTCATTTTATTCCCTCTCTCATATTTTTGTGATAGAAATAATTGATGATAAAATAAATAAAATCAAATGATCATATTCTCAAAATTTGAGAAAAACTCAAATATGAAAATAACGAAATCCCCAACTCTCTCCGTGGGTTATTGAGTTGCGTAGAATTTCTAGGATCAACCAAAATGCAAAATAAAATATGATATGCATGATGATCTAATGTATAACATTCTAAATTGAAAATTTGGGATGTTACATGGTAACGGTAGCAAAAGTAATATTTTTGGGTTTTATAGTGATTGTAACAGTAGCAACGGAAAAGTACGACCGGTCCGCCAGAAAAACTAAAAAGAGAAAGAGAGGTATGCACTGTGAAGGAAGCCCTCTGACCCACTCTTCCTTCCCCCTACCTACCCATAAGGTAAGTAGGGGCCTCGGCACTATTGATCATAGGCGTACACTCTGAAAAGAATTGAATAAGCGAATAACAATATATGAAAAGCTCGTAGGCAATGGATCAATGAGGGATAATTATGTCGGATGCGATCAATCATGCAACAGTTATAACATAGGGTGACATAGAACTAGCTCCAGTGCATTAATGTAATGTAGGCATCTATTCCGAATATAGTCATACGTGCTTATGGAGAAGAACTTGCATGACATCTTTTGTCCTACCTTCCTGTGGAAGCGGGGTCCTATTGGAAACTAAGGGATATTAAGGCCTCCTTTTAATAGAGTACCGGACCAAAGCATTAACACATAGTGAATACATGAACTCCTCAAACTACGGTCATCACCAGTAAGTATCCCGATTATTGTCACTTCGGGGTTAACGGATCATAACACATAATAGGTGACTATAGACTTGCAAGATAGGATCAAGAACTCACATATATTCATGAAAAACATAATAGGTTTAGATCTGAAATAATGGCACTCGGGCCCTAGTGACAAGCATTAAGCATAGCAAAGTCATATCAACATCAATCTCAGAACATAGTGGATACTAGGGATAAAACCCTAACAAAACTAACTCGATTACATGATAAATCTCATCCAACCCATCACCGTCCAGCAAGCCTACGATAGAATTACTCACACACAACGGTGAGCATCATGAAATTGGTGATGGAGGAAGGTTGATGATGACGATGGCGATGGATTCTCCTCTCCAGAGCCCCGAACGGACTCCAGATCAGCCCTCCCGAGAGAGTTTAGGGCTTGGCGGCGGCTCCGTATCGTAAAACACGATGAATCCTTCTCTCTTATTTTTTTCTCCCCGAAAGTGAATATATGGAGTCAAGATTGACATCGGTGGAGCATCAGGGGGCCCACGAGGCAGGGGGTGCGCCCAGGGGGTAGGCGCGCCCCCACCCTCGTGGACAGGGTGTGGGCCCCTGACGTGGATTCTTCCGCCAGTATTTTTTATGTATTCCAAAAATAATCTCCATTGATTTTTAGGTCATTCGGAGAACTTGTATTTCTGCACAAAAATAACACCATGGCAATTCTGCTGAAAACAGCGTCAGTCCGGGTTAGTTCCATTCAAATCATGCAAGTTAGAGTCCAAAACAAGGGCAAAAGTGTTTGGAAAAGTAGATACGACGGAGACGTATCAACTCTCCCAAGCTTAAACCTTTGCTTGTCCTCAAGCAATTCAGTTGATAAACTGAAAGTGATAAAGAAAAATTTTTACAAACTCTGTTTGCTCTTGTTGTTGTAAATATGTAAAGCTAGCATTCAAGTTTTCAGCAAAGATCGTGAACTAACCATATTCACAATAACATTTAGGTCTCATGTTTACTCATATCAATGGCATAATCAACTAGAGAGCAATAATAATAAATCTCAGATGACAACACTTTCTCAAAACAATCATAATACGATATAACAAGATGGTATCTTGCTAGCCCTTTCTGAGACCGCAAAACATAAACGCAGAGCACCTTTAAAAGATCAAGGACTGACTAGACATTGTAATTCATGGTAAAAGAGATCCAGTCAAGTCATACTCAATGTAAACTAATAATAATACATGCAAAGGATAGTGGTGCTCTCCAACTGGTGCTTTTTAATAAGAGGATGATGACTCAACATAAAAGTAAATGGATAGACCCTTCACAGAGGGAAGCAGGGATTTGTAGAGGTTCCAGAGCTCGATTTTGAAATAGAGATGAATAAAATTTTGAGCGGTATACTTTTATTGTCACCATAACAACCGAGAGATCTCGATATCTTCCATGCTACACACATTATAGGCGGTTCCCAAGCAAAATGGTAAAGTTTATACTCCCCCACCACCACCAAGCATCAATCCATCGCTTGCCCGAAACAACGGGTGCCTCCAACTAACAACAATCCTAGGGGAGTTTTGTTTGCAATTATTTTGATTTGATTTGAGCATGGGACTAGGCATCCCGGTGACCAGCCATTTTCTCGTGAGTGAGGAGCGGAGTCCACTCCTCTTGAGAATAACCCGCCTAGCATGGAGGATACAGACAGCTCTAGTTGATACATGACCTATTCGAGCATACAAAACAGAATTCTTATTTGAAGGTTTAGAGTTTGGCACATACAAATTTACTTGGAATGGCAGGTAGAAACCGCATATAGGAAGGTATGGTGGACTCATATGGAATAACTTTTGGGGTTTATGGAGTTGGATGCATAAGCAGTATTCCCGCTTAGTACAAGTGAAGGCTAGAAAGAGACTGGGAAGCGACCAGCTAGAGAGCGGCAATAGTCATGAACATGCATTAAAATTAATCAACACCGAATGCAAGCATGAGTAGGATATAATTCACCATGAACATAAATATCGTAGAGGCTATGTTGATTTTGTTTCAACTACATGCGTGAACATGTGCCAAGTCAAGCCACTCGAATCATTCAAAGGAGGATACCACCCTATCATACCACATCACAACCATTTTAATAGCATGTTGGCACACAAGGTAAACCATTATAAACTCCTAGCAAATTAAGCATGGCATAAGCAACTATAATCTCTAATTGCCATTGCAAACATGTTTCATTCATAATAGGCTGAATCAGGAGCGATGGACTAATCATATTTACAAAAACAAGAGAGGTCGAGTTCATACCAGCTTTTCTCATCTCAATCAGTTCATCATATCTCGTCATTATTGCCTTTCACTTGCACGACCGAATAGTGTGGATAACAATAATAGTGCACGTGCATTGGACTAAGCTGGAATCTGCAAGCATTCAATACATGGGAGAAGACAAGGTAATATGGGCTCTTTGTTAGATCAACAATAATCCATATAAGAGAGCCACTCAACATTTTCATCAAGGTCTTCTCCTCTCGACCCCAAAGAACAAGAAAAGAAATAAAACTATTTACACGGGAAAGCTCCCAACAAGCAAAAGAAGAATGAGAAATCTTTTTGGGTTTCCTTTTTAATTACTACCACTACAGGCATGGAAAGTAAACTAACTAAAAGCTACAAATATTTTTTGTTTTTCTTAAGGTTTTTCAAACACACAAGAAGAAAGCTTAAAAAGAAAATAAACTAGCATGGATGATATAATGAGAAAGTATGAGCACCGACAACTGGCATGAGTGTGTGAACATGAATGTAATGTCGGTGAGAAATACGTACTCCCCCAAGCTTAGGCTTTTGGCCTAAGTTGGTCTATGCCCATGGATGGCGTGGTGGATATCCGAAGTTGAAGCTAGGGTTGTACTGAGATGCATCAGCTACTGCCTGAAGGGCTGCATCTTGGAGGCGGGCTGCCTCCGTCCTCCTCTCGTACTCGTTTGCCTCCTCCATGGTTATAACATATCTCTCTTTTGCCTGAAAGTCAAAAAAAGTAGGAGCGGGGAGAGCGACATGATAGGTACGTCGTCTGTCAAAGATTAGTCGGTATTGGAGGGACTGATCGTTCCTCTCAACAAACTGATGACGAACCATAGCATTATAATCTACATAAGCAGGAGGCAACTCAATATCTTCTCCACGTATGGGTATCTCATGAAAATCAGCTAAACAGGTTGCATAAATTCCACCAAAGAAATCTCCATTAATACTATTATTATGCAACCTACGTGCAACAATTCCCCCCAAGTTATATTGTCTATCTCCTAATACATCACTCTTGAGAACACTAAGATCGGGAATGCACATGTGACATGCCTCGTCCTTACCATTAATGCATCTACTTATAAAGAGAGCAAAATAATGTATGGCAGGGAAATGAATGCGACCTATGGTAGCTTGAGTGATCTCCATAGATTCCCCCACCGTTATACTAGCAAGAAAGTCTTTATATTCTGATTTGCGAGGCTCACTAGCACTACCCCACTGAGGGAGTTTAGAAGCAGCATTAAAATCTTCTAAGTCCATGGTATAAGATTTATCATAAAAATCAAACAGGATAGTTTGAGAATTGCGTGATGATGAAAATTTAACCCTTCTCACAAATGAATCAGTTAAATAGAGGTACTGACGGCACTTATCTGACTCGAAGCTCTCAAGATCAGCGTTACGCACATATGCTTCAACTTCCTCCTTAATTCTTGCCTAGACCATGAAATTTTCTGACGACCATTCACAAGGCCGCACTTGAGCATCCCTTGGTATTGGACGGGTCCGGCTCGCGTATCGCGGGCCTGGGTCCTTGCTTCCTTGAGGAACCACCTTGGTACATTTTCCTAAACATATTTCTTCCTCTGAAAAAATTCTGAATTTTTTAGTGACTCAAAATAAAAGTGAACCAAACTCATCAAGATTGATAGCAACTACTCCTACAAGTGCCTAGAGGCCATATCATGCATTAAAACTACTTTTGACCACATAAATTTGACATGCAAGCTCAAGAACAGGGTCACCTAAGCAATAAAAATTTGCAATAAATAAAGCACTAGAACAAAAAACTAATTGGACCATTGGAGGAGTCACATACCGAAGAACAATCCCCCAAAGCAGTTTTGTGAATGGAGCTTTGAGCAAGGAGATCGAAAATGGCAGCAAGATGAGCAAGAACTCGGGTTTGAGCTGGTGGATGATTTGTTTTGGAGCAAGACGAAGTGTGTGGGTGCAAGGATAAGTGGAGGGGACCCACCTGGGGTCCACGAGGCAGGGGGCACCCAAGGGGGTGGGCGCGCCCTCCACCCTCGTGGGCACATGGTGGGTCCCCCTAATGTGTTCTCAGTGCCAAAAATTCTTAAATATTCTGGAAAACAATCATATTTCATTTTCAGGGCATTTGGAGAACTTTTATTTTCGGGGTATTTTTTGTTGCAAGGATAATTCAGAAAACAGACCGAAAAATAATTTTTTTCTTTATTTAAGATAAATATCAGAAAGTAAAAGGGAGGGTATAGAAGGTTGTGTTTTCTAAATTCATCCATCTCATGCTCATCAAAAGGAATCCACTAACAAGGTTGATCAAGTCTTGTTAACAAACTCTTTTCGAATAACATGGAACCGAAGAATTTTCGAATAACACTAGGTTACCTCAAAGGGGATATGCATGTCCCCAACAATAAGAATATCATATTTTTCTTGACATTTATCAAATCTATAGAGAGAATTTACCTTTACTACCTGTTGGGGATATTACTACTAGAGGTAAACAGGCCTTATGTAGCCGGGTTGACTCTTTGAAGATTAGAAGCCCATGAAGATGCAAAGATGAAGGCGCTTTACGAAAGGCCCAAGGCCCAAAGGTGGGTTACCACCTGTAAATGTAAACCGACCTAGTCATGTAACTTGTATTGTAAGATAGGAAGAGTAGAGACCGAACCGGACACGTTTATCCGGCTTCGGGACTCTGTAGCCCGGCGGGCGTCAACCTATGTATATAAAGGGGCGACCCGGCCGCGGTTTAGGGACAGACAAAGCGGATTCGCTCCCTGGCCTTCGAAACCCTAGCAATACCAATCACAACTAGATGTAGGCTTTTACCTTCCTCGAAGGGGCCGAACTAGTATAAAACTCTCCGTGTCCCTTTGTCCGGTTTAACCCCTTTAAGCTAACCCGTAGCGATGGCTCCACGACTAAGTCCTTTCACAAGGACATCTACCGTGACAAACCCATGACAGTTGGCGCCCACCGTGGGGCTGTCGCACGATGGTTTTTAGTTCTTGAAGGGCAGCTTTGATGGACTTAAGGGATACGCTGTGGGCTGGATGACGAAGAGTCGTCGCGGCAAGCTCTACATCGACAACACGGGATGGGGTCCCGAGGCCGATTCAATCGAATACGAGTACCGGGTTGCCTTTGGTGGGATTCACGTCTTCATCGGCAAGATCGGCGAACCGGCCCCTGAGCCGGACATCTGCACCGACATCATCGAAATGGCTCGGCGTGTAAGTTCTTCACCGGTTTAGCCCGAGGCAAGGCATGTTTTCATAGGTGTCATCCATGGATCGAGGTACGAGGACGGGCCGGTATCCGATGGAGAGACTGTGGTCTGTTCTGATGACGAGTCTTCTGGAGAGACCGAATCACTTTACCAGTTGCAGGACGGCCGGATTGATGGAGGATCCGAGGGCAACAGTATTCCGGATTCCCCTGATCTGCCAAACTGGGCCGCCATCTTCATGGCCAGCACACAATCAGCACCTCATTCATCTACCGCCACAGCAATGCTCTCAACAACAGCTACACCAGCAGGGGCAGGAAGCTCAGCGCCGCCTCCAGCCCAAGTCATGTCGGATTTGTTCGACGCTTTGGCAACGTTGATGGCCGCAGAGGTGTATGCAGCAGCCAGGGATCAGCACAATGCGGAGGTTGCAAAGGTAAAAGATCAGATAGCCCAGGCTAAAGCGGACCTGGCGACAGAGAATGCTAGGATGGCTACAGAGTGGGCTGAATTGGAAGCACAGGCCTACCGGATTAGGCTGGATCAGAATGCTTCAGAGGAAGTCATGAGAAGAAGGTACCGATCGCGTCTTCCGTCGGTTTATGAGCCGCGGAATCTCTTCAACACACCAGGAGCGGGAGCTGGTAACCAACCCATACTAAACCGGGCGGAGACACCGGGAACAGGAGCGCCGGTTCAACCGCGCACGATGGACCCACCTCGCCAGAACAACGTTGTACCACAGTATATACCAACACCTCCTAGGCATTATTCCAACCCGTTGGACAACATTGTGGCCGCCGCTTCATGCCTAGCGGCCCTCCCGACCGACGGCGAGTCACCAGTTGCGGTGGAAGCACGCCGGGCTAGGGATCTCCTTCAAACGGCGCTAAATCAACAGCAGGCGTATTCACACAGTTGTGAGAGGATTCATTCCACTCCCCGTCCAAGCCGGAGCTATAGCAGACACGTGGAGGACGAACCGGCCGTGTCCAGTAGTGCACATCGCCGAAATTCACCACGAGGAAACAACCCGGCAGGGGGAGGCGCTAATGCGCAGGATGTTGTGGACCATGGCCGCGCACGTCGGGAGGCCGAGTTGGCAGCTCGACACGGAGTACGACAACATACTCTGGTTCACCCTACGGCCTCAGTGGAACCGGGTGTGGTGTTCTGTTCCTTAGGGGTGCCGTGTCTTACCCCCGCTTTGCGTAATGTGAGACTGCCCAAGGATTTCAAGGGACCTCGTAAGGTACCAAATTACACCGCCGATTTGCAACCAGAGGCCTGGGTGGAGAGCTATGAGATGGCAATGGAGATGTTAGATGTGGATGAGGCAGTGTGTGCTAAATATTTCACAATGATGTTGGAAGGAACAGCTCGCATTTGGTTGAAGAGCTTACCGACCAATTCTGTCGGATCATGGGCTGAGTTAAAACACCGGTTTATCCAGAACTTCAAAGATACTTGTAAGCAGCCGATGTCAATCGTGGATCTGGCCGCTTGTGTCCAAGAGGAAGCGGAGTCCACGACCCATTGGGTCAAACGGGTCTCAGCAATTTTGCATTCATCAGATCGTATCAATGCAGACACTGCAGTGTTAACATTAGAGGGAAATTGTCGTTTCTTACCACTCAAACAGAAGTTGGGAAGGCTCAAACGTCACTGCAATGATATGTCAACGCTCATGGCCGCTTTGGTTAAATATGTCGATTTAGATAATACCAAGGACCCGGATTCAGAGGAGGACAAATCGGGGAAAGGTAAGAAGAACGACAATGCCAAGAGTCAGCAGCATAATCTGGCAGACCATGGAAACGCCGGTAAGCGCAAGGCCGACAACAGCTTGGACTTTGTTGCTAACACCAATGCTCAGGAGAATGGCCAGCGCCGTAA
This sequence comes from Triticum urartu, assembly GCF_003073215.2. Lineage (NCBI taxonomy): Eukaryota > Viridiplantae > Streptophyta > Magnoliopsida > Poales > Poaceae > Triticum > Triticum urartu. The sequence continues at coordinate 625,704,960 of NC_053024.1, forward strand.
GGGTAAGCAGCCCCAGAGGGGCGGAGGTTCAGGCCCCAATTTGGAGCGCCTGTTAAATCAGCCCTGTCCAAAGCATGGATCAAAGGAAAAGCCGGCATCACATCTTTGGAAGGACTGTTACATCATGCGGGATTTCAAGAATTCCAATATGTTCCAGTATGATAACGGCCTGCCCGGCGGTTTAGGAGGAGGTTTCCATGGGCCGGGCTATGGAGGTGGTGGTTCCGGTTTAGGGTTTCAAGGCAACCAAACTGGACACATCAATCAAGGGCACCAAGGCAACCAGGGAGGTTACAACCATCAGGGGAATCAGCAGCAGCAACAGTCGGGTTATCAGAGCAATCCCAAGCAGCTAAATAGCGGGCAATATCATGTCTTCACCACTAGTTTGTGTAAGCGTGATCAGAAGCTTCACAAAAGGGCAGTAAACTCTGTTGAACCGGTAGTACCTCAGTATTTACGCTGGTCTGAGCAACCTATTCTGTGGAGTAGAGAGGATCACCCACCCCGGGTTGATAATCCAGGTCACTTGGCCCTGGTGGTAGCCCCTCAAGTTGGGGGATACAAGTTTACCAAAGTACTCATGGATGGGGGAAGTAGTATCAACATTTTGTATTATGATACATTCCGCCGTATGGGGTTGACAGATAAGAATCTTAAACCGTCGAATACGGTCTTTCATGGTGTGGTGCCTGGTAAGTCTGCATATCCTGTTGGCAAGATAGCCTTGGAGGTAGCTTTTGGAGATGACTATGATTCAAGGTCAGAAACATTGGCATTTGAGGTGGTAAAGATCAAAAGTCCGTACCACGCCTTGTTTGGGCAGCCGGCCTATGCTAAATTCATGGCGAGGCCGTGTTATGTTTATCTACAGCTTAAAATGCCAGGTCATAAGGGGACTATCACAGTACATGGAAGCAGAAAGATTGCTTTGGAGTGTGAGGAAGGTGATGCGGCTTATGCTGAGTCGGTTTGTGCCACGGAGGAGTTGAAATTCTATAAGGAGCAAGTTGATCCGGCAGACATGACCTCTTTGAAAAAGCCGACTACGGAACATGATCCGGCGCTGAAATTCAAATCGGCTACAGATACTAAGATGGTTGACTTTGTTCCCGGCGATTCGTCCAAACAATTCAGCATCAGCGCTAACCTAGATCTCAAATAGGAAAGCACGCTCATCGAGTTCATCCGTGATAATCGGGACATCTTTGCATGGAAACCTTCTGACATGCCAGGTGTACCGAGGGAACTCGCTGAGCACACACTCAACATTGATCCTAAGTTTAAACCGGTCCGGCAGTTCCTCCGCCGCTTCAATGAAGAGAGACGTAAGGCTATCGGTGAAGAGGTAGCCCGTCTTTTGGCCGCAGGGTTTATTGTCGAGGTTTTTCATCCAGAGTGGTTAGTTAATCCGGTGCTAGTTCTTAAGAAAAATGGCACTTGGCGCATGTGTGTGGATTACACAGATTTAAACAAGGCTTGCCCTGTAGACCTCTTTGCTCTCCCTCGCATTGATCAGATAAGTGATGCTACGGCAGGTTGCGACCGTTTGTGTTTTCTAGATGCTTACTCTGGTTATCATCAGATCAAAATGGCGGTTAAGGACCAGGAGAAGACAGCTTTCATAACTCCCTTTGGAGCCTTCTGCTATGTTTCCATGCCTTTTGGACTCAAGAGTGCCCAGGCGACTTACCAGCGATGTGTTCAGAATTGCCTTCATAAGCAAATTGGGCGCAATGTTCATGCATATGTGGATGATATTGTGATAAAGTCCAGAAAGGAGGAGACACTGATAGATGATTTGAGAGAAACCTTTGACGATCTCCGGGTTTACAACATGATGCTCAATCCGGAGAAGTGTGTTTTTGGTGTCCCGGCAGGCAAGCTCTTGGGTTTTCTGGTGTCAAACAGAGGCATTGAGGCTAATCCAGAAAAAATTGCAGCAATTACATCCTTGGCTAAACCGGCCTGTATCAACGATGTTCAACGTCTGGCCGGCCAGATTACGGCCTCGAGCCGGTTTATCAGTCGCCTTGGAGAGAAGGCCATCCCCTTATATCAGATGCTCAAGAAAACAGATAACTTTGTCTGGAGTGAGGCAGCTGATAAAGCGTTCGAGGATCTGAAGAGGCAGCTAGCTGAACCACCCGTGCTCGCAGCACCGATCGATAAAGAGCTGTTATTATTATATGTGGCTGCTAATGCCCGGGCTGTTAGCGTAGCCATTGTGGTAGAGCGCAAGGAGCTTGGCAAGGAATATCCGGTTCAACGGCCGGTTTATTATATCAGCGAGGTGCTCATTGAGTCAAAGCAGAGGTATCCGCATTGGCAAAAGCTGGTGTATTGAGTATTTATGGCAAGCTGAAAGCTTAAACATTATTTTCAGGGCCATCCCATCACAGTGGTCAGTTCAGCTCCTCTGGAAGATATATTCAAAACAGAGAAGCAATTGGCCGGATTGCCAAGTGGGCTATTGAGCTTGGACCTCATGGGCTGAAATATATACCCCGCACAGCGATCAAATCCCAGGCACTTGTGGACTTGATCAATGATTGGACGGAGTTACAGGCACCTGAAGAGAAACCAGATAATACATATTGGACTATTCATTTTGATGGATCCAGACAGTTGGAGGGCTCGGGGGCTGGAGTCATACTAACTTCCCCACGAGGTGACAAGTTTTGTTATGTCCTCTGTTTAATGTTCCCTTGCACTAACAATGCAGCTGAATATGAGGCTTTGCTCCACGGTCTTCGGATGGCTAAGGAGATGAATTTGAGCCGGGTTAAGTGCTTCGGCGATTCAGATCTAGTGGCTCAGTAGGTGTCTGGCACTTGGGATTCTAAGGACCCACTCATGGCTGCATATCGGCGAGAGGTGGACACAGTGGCTGGTCACTTCAAGGTTTATCAGGTGGACCATATAGACTGACGGAAGAATGAAGCGGCAGACGCTTTAAGTCGTCTTGGTTCACAGCGTAAACTGGTCCCGCCCAACGTCTTTCTTGATGTGTTACATAATCCGTCAGTCAAGGTGCCAACTGAAGAAGATTTGGCTATTCCTGGTCCGGAGGCTCAGTTGGTAGCAGCTCTGCATGCCATACTGGATTGGACAATCCCATATCTGGCTTACATGAACCAGGGCGAGTTACCAGACGATGAAACATTGGCCCGACAGATAAACCGGTGTTCCAAATCCATGACCATACTCAACGGGGAGTTACGTCACTACAGCGTTTCAGGAGAAATCCAGCGTTGTGTTTCTCCTCAAGAAGGTTGTGAGATTTTGCGAGAAATCCATGAAGGGGATTGCGGTCACCATGCCGGTTCAAAGTCTTTGGTTGCTAAAGCTTTTCGCCATGGTTTTTACTGGTTGACGGTGCATGCTGATGCGGAGGATTTAGTCAAGAGATGTGATGGATGTCAAAAATTTGCCCGCGGTGCGCACGTTCCGGCTCAAGAGTTGCGGATGATTCCAATTATGTGGCCGTTTGCAACTTGGGGGCTTGATATGGTTGGACCCTTCAAGCGCTCTAAGGACAAAAAGACCCACCTGTTAGTAGCAGTTGATAAATTCACTAAATGGGTGGAGGCAGAGCCAGTCAGCAGGTGTGATGCAGCCACGGCGGTTCAATTCATCAAGAAGGTGATATTCTGGTTTGGCTTTCCACACAACATTATAACAGGTAATGGTACTAACTTGTCCAAAGGGGAGATGGAAGAATTTTGTCAACGTGAGCACATCCGGCTCGATCTAGCGTCGGTGGCTCACCCCCAATCTAATGGTCAAGCAAAGAGGGCAAATCAAGAAATTCTACGGGGTATCAAACCCAGGCTTATGGTTCCCTTAAAACGGACGCCGGGTTGTTGGGTTGAGGAGCTACCTTCTGTGTTATGGAGCATCAACACCACACCCAATAGGTCTACGGGTTACACACCTTTCTTCATGGTCTATGGAGCGGAGGCCGTTCTTCCTAGTGACATCCATCACGATTCACCCCGTGTGACAACTTATGTTGAAGCTGATAATGAGAAGGCACGTCAGGATTCTCTGGACCTGTTGGATGAAGAGCGTGATCTTGCAGCAGCACGATCGGTGATTTATCAACAAGATCTCTGACGTTATCACAGCCATCGGGTTAAAACCAGGACCTTTCAAGAAGGCGATTTGGTGCTCCGGCTCATCCAGGATCAGACTGAAATGCACAAGTTATCCCCACCTTGGGAAGGACCCTTTGTGGTCAGCAAAAATCTGCACAACGGGTCTTACTACCTCATTGATGTTTGAGAGCATAAAGACTCGCGTCAATCAGAGGAGGAGACCAAGCGGCCATGGAACATAGCTCTTCTTTGGCCTTACTATACTTGAGCCATAGGCTCTTCATATGTATATATTTATGACGATGTATATATTATATAATAAACCAAAGCCTCCATTAAAGTGGGGTCTCTGTTCTTTTTACATCATGTGTGTGCTTACGAGAGTTTCTACTGATAAATCGGAATTTTTGTTAAACCGGTCTCTACAGCCGCACGGATATAAAGAATATCACTAGGGGGCTTGGTCATATCTGAACCATAGCTACACCTCTTGATCGGTTTCAAACGACAAAGGGATATCACTAGGGGGCTTGGTTATTGTCATACCACAGCTACACCTCTTGATAAGCGTTCAGCCAGAAAGGAAATTATGTGGGGCCAAAGAGAGTGTTGCACAAAGCACAAACTCAAACATGGGCACCCACTGAGCATAGCTCACAAAGTTACTTGGGGGCTCTTTGTGCAAGCAACAAAGAGTTTGAAAGGACCCTTGTAATTGGCTATCAAGCCACGGTTTGGAAGCCTGGTGTATTCACCAAAAAACCCGGATTAACCTGCCTTCATCAAGTAAGCCACTCCTATCCAGGTAATCCTGGTATGACCCATCGAACGTTTGACATGTCAATCTTTTATAGACTCTGAACTTGTCAAAGTTAAAATGGTGATTGGTTAATTGGAGGCCCATCTTAAAAGGCTTTGTTAAATGGTTTAACTCAGAGGCCTGGTAGCCCATGAAAAGCCTCGATTTGGAGCCTGGCAGCTCATAAAAAGCCTTGCATATTTTTCCTGTTTGAGTTTCATTTGTTGAAATTCATAAGTATTTTTTTGATAAACCGGTGTCCTTGACCCGGCTTGCTTCCCGACTACATGTTGTTGACACATGATCAGTTATAAACCGGTGTTTATTGACCCGGTCTGGTTTGACTAAATCATCAGTGTTATAAAGAAAACCCGGTAGTTATCCCGGTCCGGTTTAATATATAAACCGGCAGTACAGAGATGAGATTATCAACGCTTCGGATTGGTAAACACCTTTTCCGTATACACCATTGGTCAGCCAATGAGGTATGTTATGTATACTGCTTTTTGTACAAACACTTTGATTATTTCATCTATGTCATGTACACTTCCTGGATATATTGACCCGTCTAGCGGTAAACCGCTAGACACTTCTAAGTTGTTAAACTCAGGAACATAATTCATCATGGGGTATGCATAAATATATCCCAAAGGGTGGCACAAGTTGTCATGAGGCATTACAAAACATGCTCGATGGCATGGCAAATAAAGGAGTTTTTAGCTATCCTATTACAAGAAGCCTTCAAAGCGGCTCCAATGGCATAATTGTTTTTAACAAGATCGGCACACGGTGGACAGTAAACCGGCAGCCGGTTTAGGACGCTTTGTCTGGACGGTTTGATGGTTGAGGGTCAGTTGGTGTGGGCACTTCTTCATCCCTCCCCAGACGTTGGAAATCAACCGTTGACCAATCGGTTCCAGTTAAAGCTTGAAACACTGCTTCTTCATGGATAAGATTGGAGGGGTTAATATCAGGAGCATAAGTGTGCTTACGAATCGGAGGCACAAGCTCTTCAACTTCATGGATGTCGGCAGGCTGCCTCTTCCCCTCCGCATTGTAAAACGGTTGAAAATGGGACAAATATGTATCATCGGCCAACTTGCTGGCTACTGGCCGCATCTGTTTGGTCAGCCGCCGGAGATCATCATTGTCAAAGTTGGAACCATCTTCTTTAACACATGGGTATCCTTTGATGATGTCTTCCGCTTCAAGATCTAGAATCCAGGCTTTTGCTCGAATAAGTGCAGTTAAAGCTCCGGCTCTGGCAGCTGCTTTCTTCAACTCGGCGATGCGGGCTGGTAACATGGCCAACTTCTCAAGAGTCTCTTTAATCAAAGTGGGAGCCGGTTTGTTATAAGCTGCCGTGCAAATAGACCGTTGAGACCCAGAGTACAACTGTTCAATCAATGTGTATGCCGCTTTGAGTTTCATCCGCATATCTGTGCCAAGATGAGCGATCTGGGTACTTGCCAAAGATTTTATCAACATTTTGGTCAGTTATAAGGTTCATCGACTTATGCAACACACATAAAGCAGGTACTTACCAAAGATAGCAGAAGTCATAGCACTGATTTGGTGTTTCAAACCGGCTAGTTCATCTACCACTGGCTTCAGGGCTGCCTCGGCGTCTACAACTCTTTTAGTTAAACCGGATTTCTCGGTTTCCCAGTCAGCACGATCTTTGTTGAAATATTCTTTCAACTTTTCCATCACGGCCAGGGCCTGGGTCAGCTCCTCTTTGGCTTTTTCAGCCTCGGCTTGTTGTGATTTCACATTCTCTTGCAAGTCAGAATTTCGGGCATCTTTGCTTCTCGGTTCAGCCTGCCACGTTGAAGGTATATTAAACAAACAACATATATATTTGCTAAGTACAAAGCATATAACAAGTTATGCACTTCATACTTGGGGGCTAATGCCTATTTGCTCTCAAGTACTATACTTTATACAAGTCTCCAGAACAATGCAAGCATTATCCTTGACACTTGGGGGCTAATGTGCGTCTGTTCTAAAGCGGATGTGTGGATTAAAAACCGGTTTAACTTGCCAAGTTAAACCGGCCTTTGGGGGCTATGCTGCAGAAAGTTATCTAATTATTTCAAGATAAGTCTTATCTATTATTAGAGACCTGCTATTGCAAGGATCAGTGATGAGAAGACCCGGTTTATGATTAATAATCATAAAACGGCCCTTGGGGGCTACTTGGGAGAGTATTTCAGCTATAAATCAGTAAACAAAGGGAGAGGAATTTACCTCATATCGCTCTTTCATCAAGTTCACCAAACCGGCTTCATAATCCCCGTTTGAGTGCAGACGGTTCAAGAAGCCAGAATGGAGCTCGTCAGCGTTAAGATGAGCATAGCTTGATAAATCACTGCTCCATTTACCTTTCTCCCTGGCAGCTTGCTCTTCTTTGGCACTGTGTTGAGCCAAAATGACGGGATGACCAGGAGAGCTGTGCCCCATTCCAGTAATAATAACATCATCACCTTGGCCTTAAGGGTTTTGGGTTGATGATATTGGAATTTTAGCATCTTTCACCGGACTAGCCCGGTTTGGTTCTGCCGGTTCAGCATCAGGCGTGGCAGGAACAGCGTCTGCTGGTTCATCAATATTTTGGCCTTCAAGGGGCGGGTTATCAGAAGCAGCTTCAGGAGGAGGGCTTTCCGGTTCACAAGTTTGTTCCGGTTCACCTCTTGGTTCTTCTTCTTCGGCGACCGGAGTTTCGAGCGGATTGGTGGTTCGAGCTTTCTTACTGGGTCTAGCTTTGGCCCTGTAAACAGAATAAAAGAGGATTAGCATCCTATTCAAAGGATTTATGACGCAGTGAAAGGAAAGGTTTTTACAACTTACCCGGCCACATTTTTCAAAGGGGGGAGTTGAGTTGCTATCGATTCACCAGAAGATGAAGGAGGTGTCACCTGATAATTTGAATCGGACGGATTAAGAGGCTGTCTGAAATAACCTGCCTTGGGGTAAGAATGGTCAGAAGTAGGAGAGACCTCAGACCGGCGCTTCCGAACCGGAGTATCAGGTAAACCGGCTGAAGTGACCTGTTGGCCACTATGCCGGGTTGTCCGGCGAGCTTCATGCTGCCGAGTCTTCAAAATAAATGTTGGATCCAAGTGAGCAAGAGGATGAGAAAAGCTTACTTTCCGGACTGCTTGACGGGTTTATTGTGTTGGCATAGAGTCTGAACCGGAGGAAGATCATTGTTAACGAGATGCATGAAAAGAGAGCCAAGTGAGTCAAGTTCTACCTCAACTTCTGGATCATCAGTGTCATCATCAAGCTCCATGTTAATCCGATCAGCCGTTTTCCGCTTTGACGTCCGTTTCACAACTTTGGTTTTTGGGCGAGATGGCTTGACCGCTTTGTCTCAGTCGACTTTGCTGCTTTCTCTACGGTCTTCCGTTTCCAGAAGGGGTCATCTCCCTATATACAAAGAAGAAGGATTATAGGTTGCATAAGCTAAAAATATTAGAGATGAAGGGGAAGTATAATGCTTACAGCAGGCGGTTTGTTCTTGGCATAGAAGGGACTCTGACCGGTTTGACTACAGATCAGTTCCGACTCATTCAGAATCTTCTTTACACCTTCAGTGACTTCTTCCTCAGATAATTAGATGTTGCAATGGCGTTGAGGGTCGTCAACCTCACCGGTATATTCACACATTAAACCGGGATGCCGGCTTAGCGGCAAGATACTCTAGGATATCCAACAGCGCACAAAATCTACGCCTGTTAAACCGTTTGCCATAAAGGCCCGGAGTTTGGCGAGTTGAGGAGCGTATTTCGCCCTTTCTGAAGAGCTCAGGCGTTGTGGCATTGGGTGGGTGTTGGATAGTCTGTGATCATGAAAGCCGGGGAGGGGATTTTCATCTTCAGGTGAAGTGTCTCTGCAATAAAACCAAGTTTGGTTCCATTCTTTTGGGTGGCTATGATGTTTGGCATGAGGAAATTCAACTTCTTTCCGCTTTTGAATCGAAACACCACCAAGTTCTGTGTTCGGGCCATTTACAAACTCTGCGCGCCGGTTTAAGTGGAAGAAATCCCGGAACAGTTCTGCAGTTGGTTCTTCTTGTAGATATACTTCACAGAAGACCTGGAGGTTGCATAAATTGGAGACCGAGTTGGGACCTATATCTTGCGGATGAAGTTGGAAGCTGGCAAGCACATCTCGGTAAAACTTTGACCCTGGCGGTTTGAAGCCACGGCCTATGTGATCAACAAAGACCACCACCTCGCCCTGCCTTGGGGTCGGAGGATTTTCTGTTCCGGGAACTCGCCATTTGATTTCAGTTTTCTTAGGTAGGGAGCCGATGCTGACCATCTCATTCAACTGAGTCTCAGTAACCCGGGAACGAGCCCAGTTGCAGGCAGTGAATTGTTTGGCCATTGCGAAATAAATAAGCTGAAAATGAAAGGCCGGTTTATAACTCACGCATGATTATATGCACAATACAATGGAATAAGAGACATACTGATAGAGGACATGGCATAAACCGGAGATCAATGCAATAATGCGTAAAAGGTAATACCACGACAGGGATATTCAGACACTGTTAAACCAGAATATAATTATGGAGATAAAAGGCTCTTCCGGTTTATCAGAGGGCTAATGGTACAGATTGATTATGCAAAGTTAAACCGCCTATGATGGTGTGAGGAGAAATAGATTTCACAGAGATGTATTAAAATTTCAGATCTAAGGTAAGACAGAAAAGCAAAATATTTCAACCTAAAAAGGATAAGACCTGAAACAGTTTATGAAGGATTGCAGCAGTTTTTTGTATAAAGAGTTGTGAGGGTAACAGAAGATTCATCGTGGCAAGAAATATAATAAGTACGAAGCATTTATCTACGGGCCAAAGGAAGAACAATGCTATAAGCTCCGACGAACCTCAAGAACAGCGAGGAAACCCTAATGGATCTAGGAAAGAAGGGGGAAAGGACATACTGCGACCACAGAAGTAGCGGAAGGGCGTTGTGGAACTCTGGTGCGAACAGGTTGATGCAGCGGCCGATGACGAAGTAGAGGTGAGGTTCGAAGATGACGGCGGCGCTCGAGTGCGGGATCGTCGAGAGGAAGAAGAAGAGATGAATGGGTAGCGGAAAGAAAAGAAAAGGGTCCTCTGCCCCTATTTATAAGGCGAAGCGGTAAAACGGCAAGTGCGGGAATCGGGGAGCCCAAAAAATGAATAAAGGTGTCGCCTCGGTGACTGAATACACATTAAATGAAGGTAATCTCCGACATCAACGGATGGATGACGTCAGGGCGGTTTATCATAATTTGGAAGTATGACGTCACGGCGGTTTACAAAATCAAGGTGAAGATACGAGAGAAGATTTTTTCTAAGTATAGAAGATTGACATGAACAAGGTCAAACCAATCTGGGGCCTAATGTTGGGGATATTACTACTAGAGGTAAACCGGCCTTATGTAGACGGGTTGACTCTTTGAAGATTAGAAGCCCATGAAGATGCAAAGATGAAGGCGCTTTACGGAAGGCCCAAGGCCCAAAGGCGGGTTACAGCCTGTAAATGTAAACCGACCTAGTCATGTAACTTGTATTGTAAGATAGGAAGAGTAGAGACCGAACCGGACACGTTTATCCGGCTTCGGGACTCTGTAGCCCGGCGGGCGTCAACCTATGTATATAAAGGGGCGACCCGGCCGCGGTTTAGGGACGGACAACAACTCAAGGGCCAGACAAAGCAGATCCTCTCCCTGGCATTCGAAACCCTAGCAATACCAATCACAACTAGACGTAGGCTTTTACCTTCGTCGAAGGGGCCGAACTAGTATAAAACTCTCTGTGCCCCCTTGTCCGGTTTAACCCCTTTAAGCTAACCCGTAGCGATGGCTCCACGACTAAGTCCTTTCACAAGGACATCTGCCGTGACAAACCCACGACACTACCTGTGTCGGGTTATCAAGACCATGTATTTCTTCAATAGGTGGTAAATTCTTAACATCTTTAGCTTTAATACCTTTTTCTTTCATACATTTCTTTGCCTCTTGCATATCTTCAGGACTGAGAAATAGAATACCCATTTTCCTCGGAGTTGGCTTAGGAGTTGGTTCAGGAAGTGTCCTATTATTTTCATTAGTCAACATATTATTCAATAGCAACTCAGCTTGGTCAACAATTTTTTCCTTGAAAACACAGCCAGCACAACTATCCAGGTAATCTCTGGAAGCATCGGTTAGTCCATTATAAAAGATATCAAGTATTTCATTTTTCTTGAGAGGATGATCAGGCAAAGCATTAAGTAATTGGATAAGCCTCCCCAAGCTTGTGGGAGACTCTCTTCTTCAATTTGCACAAAATTATATATTTCCCTTAAGGCAGCTTGTTTCTTGTGAGCGGGGAAATATTTAGCAGAGAAGTAATAAATCATATCCTGGGGACTACGCACACAACCAGGATCAAGAGAATTAAACCATGTTTTAGCATCACCCTTTAATGAGAACGGAAACAACTTAAGGATAAAGTAATAGCGAGTTTTCTCATCGTGAGTAAACAGGGTGGCTATATCATTTAATTTAGTAAGATGTGCCACAACAGTTTTAGATTCATAGCCATAAAAAGGAAAATATTCAACCAAAGTAATTAACTCAGGATCGACAGAGAAATCATAACCCTTATCGGTAATAAAGATTAACTAATAATTTTCTTTAAGATTAACTAATAATTTTCTAAGATCAGACCTATCATTGCAAGCAAGAAAGTCTCTAGCAGTTTCTTCATCCATAACATAACCCTCAGGCACAATAGGCAATTCATATCTAGGGGAGAATCTTCATCATCACTTTCATCAACATTATCAGTTTCAATAATTTCATTCTCTCTAACCCTAGCAAGTTTTTCATCAAGAAATTCACCTAGTGGCACAGTATTATCAAGCATAGAAGTAGTTTCATCATAAG